>NC_056728.1:643077319-643157319 GCF_019279795.1 Protopterus annectens
CCTGGCTACCCCCCCCCCCCTGTGCTTGATATTGTAGATTATGTTTTTTCTGAATCCAGTCTCTCTCCAGATTCTTTACCCCCTGCACCAGTAAAGCCAGACAGGTACTACAGGGTCCCTGACTCTCATAAATTTCTTTACAAAAACCCCGCTGCAGACCCAGAAACTATTTCTCAGGGTCCTAAAAGGGTTAAAGCTTCCACTGCCAAAAATCCTGTCCCCTCAGATAGGGATTCCAGAGCTCTGGACAGATGGGGGAAAAAAGTTTACACTTGTGCTGCTTTAGCTGTAAGAGCTTTAAACTGCCAGTTTCACATGCTTAAATATCAACAGTATATCATGTCATTGTTAAAGCAGAAAATGGTTACAAATATAGAAAGTCCTGACAGTAAAGAAATGCAGGATTTATTGCATGCAGTTGAACAAGTGGGAAAGCATACTCTGCAATGTGGTTTTGATTCATTAGAGGCTTCTTGTAGAGCTGCAGTTACAGGCTCAGTTATTCGAAGACATGCTTGGTTGAAAGAACAAAGTTTACCTGACCATGTAAAAGTAAAATTATTGGATGATCCACTACAGCATGATACTTTGTTTGGTGTTAAGGCAGAAGAGGTGTTAAAGAAAATGGAGGATAAAGCAAAGTCAATGCAAACTGTGAAAGATTTTTTACAGGTTCAACCATCTAGATTTAGCAGAAACTGGCCTTCAAAAAATTGGCCCTTTCCAGTGTCAGACAGGCCACAAAGAGGCAGATACAGATGCCCAAGAGGCAGATATCAGCCCCAAGGTTCCTACAGACCTAAACAATGGGGTGCTTCAGCCCCCAAAGGAGGAGAAGACAAATCACAACCTTATAGGAAACAGTCACAATGACTTCCCTCTGCAAATGCCAAGCTCTTACCAGTTGAGAGCACCCCTGGGAGAAAGCTAGCACTTTTCTCAAAAAATTGGCACATGATCACCCAAGACCAATGGGTGCTGAATATAGTTTTGCAGGGGTACAGGTTCCACTTCCACACGCTTCCAAAACCAAAAGGTATGCCAAACCTGCCACAAAACCAATGGGCAGAGGCACAAAAACAGATTGCTGCTCTTATGGATATGGGAGCTATTCAAAAAGTTCCACAAGAAGAACAGGGCCAAGGATTTTACTCACGACTTTTCTTAGTACCCAGAAAAGACAAAGTCTGGTGACCACTACTGGACCTGTCAATCCTGAATACTTTCCTGGATGTTCCAAAATTCAAAATGTTAACACTACAACAACTTCTGCCCATGCTGGGCAAGGAGGCTTGGCTAGTTACTTTGGATCTCAAGGAGGCATACCTGCACGTCCCAATCAGACAATCGTGCAGAAGATACCTCAGATTTATAGCAGGCTCAATGCATTACCAATTCTCTGCACTACCCTTTGGCTTATCTACTGCGCCCAGGGTCTTCACAAAATGCCTGGCACCAGTAATTGCATTTTGCAGACAAAAAGGAATTCAAATATATCCCTACTTGGACGACTGCCTTATTCAAGCAGAGAGCAAGGATATTCTTCTAAAGCACCTGGCATTTGAAAAAAGATTGCTAATTTGCCTAGGGTACACAATAAACGAAAAGAAATCAAAACTAGTGCCCTCTCAAGAGATAATATTCCTGGGTGTAAGCTTAAATACAACTGCCCAGATGGCTTATCTCACGCCAGACAAACAAAGGCAACTGACTCATTACTTTCAAATGATGGCAACAAAGACCCAGCTCCCTGCAAGAAAATTTCTGCAGGCCCTGGGTTTCATGGCATCTTGCATTCTACTAATTCCATATGCAAAACTGCATATGAGGAAACTACAATGGTATCTAAAAAGTGTTTGGACTCAGCATTGTCACAGCCTAGAGACAATCATAACCTTGATTCCCTGCCTACAACAGGAGTTTCGATGGTGGTCCCAGGCCTGTCACCACAACAAGGGACAGCCTTTCACCTTACCTACAGCCAGGCAGACAATAACAACAGATGCATCGGATTATGCCTGGAGAGCACATATGGCAGGAAAATGTATTCAGGGCACGTGGCACAAAGAACAAATGCATCTTCACATCAAGCAAAAAGAAATGCTAGCTGTACAGAATGCCCTGACAGCCTTCAAGGACCTAATACATCCAGGACAACTATTAATAAAGATGGACAATAACACAGTTATGTGGTACATAAACAAGCAAGGGGGCACACATTCCTACCCCCTATGCAGACAAGCCATGACTTTGTGGAACACAGCACTGACCTACCAGGTACATCTGCAAGCACAATTCCTGCCAGGAACAAAAAATACACTGGCAGACGAACTAAGCAGAAATCTCATGGATCCTCACGAATGGAAGCTAAATCCACAAGTGTTCAACATGATAACAAGGGAATGGGGATGCCCAGACATAGATCTTTTTGCCTCCCCTCACTATTACCAAATACAGAAATTTTGCACAAGGACTTATCACTCTCAAGCATGGAAAGTGGATGCTCTGTCATTCAGCTGGAAAAATCTGACAGTCTATGCCTTCCCTCCAATGCCTCTCCTCACCAAGGTGCTTCTAAAAGTCAAACAAGAGAGGCCAAAAATGATCCTGATTGCACCAGACTAGCCATGCCAGCACTGGTACCCAATCCTAAAGACTTTGTCCCAAGGCCCACCTTGGCCTCTACCTCAAATCCCTCATCTTCTGACACAGCAAAACAATCAGATTCTGCATAGTCAACTCAGAACTTTAAACCTGGCAGCATGGCAGATAATGTAGCCACTCAGACTGCACCGCTCTCTAAAGCTGTTATGGATGTAATTTTGGAAGCCAGGAGACCCAGCACTAGGAAATCTTATGCAGAAAAATGGAAGAGATTCTGTGCTTGGAACCAGGCACAAGGACTCGACCCACTGGTCCCTAATATACCTCAGATTTTGCAATACCTGACTGAGATGTTGGACAAAGGCCTATCTTTTTCATCTATTAAAATCCATGCCTCTGCCATTTCAGCTCATTACAATATGGATCCTCCTATTTTTTCACATCCTCTACTACGACAATACCTCACAGGGGCAAAGAATATAAGACCCCCTAAGAGAGCACCAGTCCCTACTTGGGACTTCAATTTTGTTTTAGAAAAACTAACACTGCCTCCATTTGAACCAGCCAGCACAGCTGATCTAAAATTCTTGTCATGGAAAACTGCTCTGCTCCTAGCAATAACTTCAGCAAGAAGAGTCTCAGAGTTACAGGCATTGATGGCTGTGGAACCTTTCCTCATTTTTCATCAGGACAGGGCTTCTCTTAGGATGAACCCAACATTCATGCCAAAAGTGGTCTCCAATGTGGCCTTAAACCAAACCATTCATTTGCCTACTTTCTACCCAAATCCCCAGAATAAAGGGGAAAGACGTCTGCATGCTTTGGATATACACAGGCAGCTACGATTTTACTTGGACAAAACAAAAGCTTTCAGAAAAACTGAGCAACTGTTTGTAGCATATGCTGCAGGATCACAAGAAAACCTATTACAAAGCAGACAATCTCAAAATGGATAGGACACTGCATCCGCTTCTATTATGCACAACATGGCAAATCTGTGCCTAAGGGCATTAGGCCTCATTCTACCAGAGCAGCAGCCACTTCAGCAGCTTACCTCAGAGAGGTACCAACCAAAGACATATTAGAAGCTGCAACCTGGAGCTCAGTGCACACTTTTGCCAAGCACTACCACCTACCTCTGTACTCCAAATCCAGAGCAGGCTTTGCCACTGCAGTTCTGCAGGGCTTGTTAGCCTCGCCAAAGCCAATCTAGATCCAGCCACCCAACCTCAGCTTTGGGATTCTACCCAAGTGTAATGACTGCAACAGTGAAACACGATGAACATAGTACAGTTGTGTACCTACCATAAATGTAGATGTTCGAGTGTATTCACTGTTGCAGTCCAGGTTACTCACCCTCCATCCCCCTCTTTGCTGGGACTATTCTGTACTTCACAACTCTATACAACCTATGTGGTGTATTAGCTTGTAGATGAAGGAAATGTTTATAGTAATATATGCATGGTTGTTTGGCATATTTTATCTTTTCAGCCTTCCTATCTGGGGGCACCTGACATCTGGGGCAAGAAAAACTGAAGAAAATGGCGTCGGTTGCAACTTTTATAAGTCTGGTGCACTGATGTCAGGGAAGAGGTGACAACAACCGACGCCGGACCAAGACTTTGGAACTCGGGCCAACTGCCAGTTGCCTGCCAGCAGGATAACCCAAGTGTAATGACTGCAACAGTGAATACACTCGAACATCTACATTTATGGTAGGTACACAACTGTACTTTACTCTGAGTGCACTGACCCTGACATCTTCAAATCTGGATGGCTCTTGGAGACTAAGCTTCCAGGTCAGATCCAAGGGAATAGAATCGATTCCAAGGTTTCTGGAGTGGTCTGTTCCCCTCAGAGCTTCAGTGTTGGACAGCTCGGCTCTGGCTTTCATCTTGGATGGATATCTCTTGGAGCAGAAGAAGGCGGTGGGTCAGAAACTCACTTTCTCAGCTCCAGTGGCTTCCTTCTTTCTGGAGTGGTCTGCCTTCAAGGTTGTGAAGAGGGTTTTCCCTGCTATGGCAGGTCAGCCAGGTCCTTCCCCCTCAGATCCACCTTTGACATCTCTACCAACTTTGCACCATGATCCTCAGCATTCTACACCACTGGGGCAGCCAGCCCAGAGCTTCCAGACCACCCAGCCAGGTATTGTCATCTCTTCTGATACTTCTCCGGATCATCCCACCAAAGAAGTCCATAGGATGATGATGTGCAAGAGTAAGCACTTGGACTCCCCCCTGGAGTCCATCACTGAGGATACTTACTTTGATAAGGGAGAAGGGTCTCCCAAATCACCATCCAGTGACATTTTATTTAGAGAAATCTTTGACATCCTTAAACAGAAGGGTGGTTGGTCTGCCCAAAACCCAACTCCTGAGTAGTATTTCTGGAAGCTTTCAGGAATGGCCCATCTACCTCCAAGGTTCTCTCCACCCATTGATTTGGTGTCTAAGTGGGAGTGGAAGGAACCTGATATGATTGAGCCAATCCCCAAGAAGGCCATTCAGGATTCTGGCTCCACTGTTAGGAAGAAACCATTGGAGTAAGGGATTACCGGTTGATGCAATGGTCATGGCAGCAGCTAGAAAGAAGGAACTCGTGGAACAGATTTCCACTGTCCATCACCCTAATAGAGAATCTAGGGCTCTGGACAGATTTGGAAAGTGAGTATATGCTTCAGCAACTTTTGCTGTCTGATCTCTGAACTATTTGGCACACTTCACGAGACTGCAAAGGAACTCGATTAAAGAACTTTCAAATTCCCTTTCCGGGGCCACTTCTGCAGAGCCTCAAACTTCTGTGGCCTCATAGTTGGCTACCCTTCAATCTATTGTGAATTCATCCATAAGGCTCATTTTGCATGCTGCAGAAGGTGCATCAAGGGCTGCGGATTCAGGCATTTCCATCAGGAGGCATGCCTGAATGCACCTGTGTGATTTTGTGGAGCCCTTCAAGTAATCTTTTGTCAATGGTCCTTTTGACGATTCTTCCTTGTTGGGCTCCTCAGTAAAAGACACACACTCCAGGTGTGAGAAGGATGGAAAGACTCTGTCTGCAGTGGGAGTATGTTTTTCAACCCCTTAACGAACCTTTTCCAGGAACCAACATGGAGGTTGAAAAATGTGGTTCAAGAAGTCTAAGGGTCCTTTCCAGGACACATGAGGAGGTAGTTCCCCCAGAGACAGAGGGGGAGTGATAATGGCAGAAGACACCCCCATGGCAGAGGAGGCCCACAAAACCAAGGGTCTAGAGAAACCTTTTCCAACAGATCCTTTCAGGGCTCCTGAATGAAGGCCCAGTTGCCTTCCTCTGGAGGCAGTCAGGGGCTGCTTATTTCTGCACCAGAAAGCCTGGCTAAAGTTAACAGAGGATACTTGGGTGCAGAGAATCATCTCTAGAGATTATATTATTTCCTTTTCCTTTGCACCCTTGTTACCCAGGAAAATCATCAATGTGTACCACCAATCAGAGGGAGGCAGCAGCACTGGAAATACAAAAGCTGCTGGAAAAGAGAGTCATCCAAGAGATCCCTCCAGACCCAACTAGAATCCAGAACTTACTCAAGATTCTTTTTAGTTCCCAAGAAAATAGGGGACTAGAGACCGATTGTGGATCTCAGTGTGTTGAACACATCGGTTTGGCACACCAAGTTCTGAATGGTCACGGTTCAGTCCATTCTGTCCTTTCTGAGCAAGGACAACTAGATGTGCTCAGTAGACCTTCAGGATAAGTACTATCACATAAAAATGAACAGATGTTCCAGAAGGTACTTAACGTTTCCAGCTGGGAGCCAGTCATTACTGGTTCAGAGCACTTCCCTTTGGCCTCACCACAGCCCACAGGGAGTTCACCAAGTGCATGGCAGTTGTAGCAGCTTACCTGATATGGGTGTTTCCATATTTGAATGACTGGCTCATTACTGCTCTGGCAAGGCAACAATTGGTACAAGCATGAGACCAAGTATTGCAAACTTGTTCAAATCTTGGAATAATCATCAATTACAACAAGTCTCAGTTATAACTAATTCAGACATTGGCATTCATATGAGCAATGTTCAACACAGTATTTATGGTAGCATCTCTTCCCTTTTTGACAGTAGAAACAATAAGAAATCAGGTCAAGGAAATAATTTGTAGTACCAAAATTTCAGCCCAGTTGATTCTGCAAGCCCTTGGATCAATTTCGGTAGCAATAATCTTAGTTCCTGTAGCAAGATATCATATGAGAATTATGCAATGGATGCTACAAACAAAATGATCACTTCTCTCTCAACCCATGTTGACAAAGATAAGAATAACTCGGGTATGCAAATGGCATCTTTCCTGGTAGATGCAGTCACAGCAACTGTTGCAAGGTCATCATTTCATTCTACCTCAGCCCAAGGCCATAGTGACTACGGACGATTCCCAGATTGGGGGAGTATTTTCTGGGGAAGACAGTCCAATGCACTTGGTCCCCTGACGAGGCAAACTTGCATATCAATGTTCTGGAAATGAGGGCGGTGCTTTTGGCATTACAAGCATTCCAAAACACTGTCCCTCTTGGAACAATTGCGATCCAAATGGACAAGTCAGTGGTTTGGTACATCAGCAATCAAGGGGGAACCAAGTGTTGAGAAGCCCTGAGGATGTGGCAATGGGTGATTTACTCCACTCACTTTCAAACTGCAATGCACATTCCAAGGAAGTCCAACGTGATTGATAGCAGACAAACTGAGCAGGTCCATTTTACTACTTCATTCAAGAGTGGTCTCTTAACAACAAAGTGAAGAACATGATTTTCCATCAGTGGGGCCAACCTTGCTGCAGTCTCTTTGCATCTGCTCTAAACAACAAATGCAGCAGCTTCTTTGGCCTAGTCCCCCCATTGAGGGAGTCACCGAGGGATGCTCTTCTCCACAATTGGCCCCTCGGTCTTCTATACACTTATCCCCTGACTCTTAATTACTAAATTCCTTCAAAAAGCAGCCAGTTTGAAGAGCAAAGTCATCCTCATTGCACCTTACTGGTCTCGACAAATTTAGTTCCCCTTTCTGTAGCCTCATCTTCTGTACCCACCTTGGATTCTGGATCCAACTCCAGACCTTTTGTTTTACCCAACAGGCATGATTCACCCGGACATCTCAAATCTCAGACTGACAGCATGGTTTCTCCATCTCAGATCTCAAACTGACAACATGGGTTCTCCAATTCCATTAAGAGCCAGGCAACATATGCTCTCTTTGCCAGTCCATTCCATACTGTTATCTTCCCATAAAACCTCTACGAGAAAACTCCACATAAGTAAATATAGAAGATATGTTTATTGGGCAGAGCAGAATCAGATAGAACCATTCTCAGCTGGGATACATTCTGTTCTTGAATTTTTAGGGAGTTTATTTAATGAGGGTGGTAGTTTATCGACTATTAAACTCCAACTCACAGCCATTTTGAATGTCCATGTCAGATTTCAGATTTCTTCGCTGGCTTCCTCCAAAATATGCAAAGCATTTTTGAAAAGTATGCTTCTACTTAGACCTCCTTACAGAGATTCTATACCACAACTGGATTTAAATTTGGTACTGCGAGCCTTGGCAAGTCTCCCTTTGAACTTGCAGCTGAATGTGATTTAAAATTCTTGACCTGGAAGACTATCTTTTTCAGTGGCAATTACATCTTCTAGAAGAATTTCAGAATTGCAAGTATTTATCTTCTAAGCCCCCATATTTGATTTTCCACAAGGATAAGGTCACCTTACATACCAATGCTTCCTACTTACCTAAGGTGATGTCAGAATCCAACATTAACCAAATCATTAACCTACCAGTATTCTTTGCAAACTTTACAAATAAAGGAGAATATATGCTGCATTTAGTAGATGTTCCTAGACCATTACATTACATTTCTATCTCCACCAAACAAAACAAATTAGAAAAATCAGACCAGCTCTTTGTTTCCTTTGCATCTCACAAGATGGGTGAATCAGTCACAGAGGTAACTACAGCTAGATGGTTGATAGATTGCATCTCTTTTGTCTACACTAAATTGAATTTCCACCTACCAAAACCATTAAAGGCTCATTTCAGTAGCTTTATGGCTACGTCTGCAGTATTCCAGTCTAGAGCATCCATGTATTATATTTGTGCAGCTGTTACTTGGTCAAGTCATATGCCTTTGTCACTCATTACAAATTAGATCTGGTCTCGAGGGGAACAGTGGCCTTTGGCTCAGTCATACTCAGGAACATCGTTCCTTAGAGTCCACCCAGAAATTTAGGTAGCTGGGGAATCTCCCATACGTTGAGGAATGAATGAAAATTGACAACATCAAATAAAGAAGTTATGTACTTACCATAACATTCCATTTCTAGTGTCCATTTTCATTCTTCTTCAACTCCCCACAATCCATCCCCCTCCATTTCTCACAAATGACTCCTGGAGGAATGAAACCCTTTAAGGACACCAAGGACACCATATGTCCCTTCTGTTGAACTCCAGTTATTGCAGTTCTTTTTATAGTCTCTCTCAAGCTGTAAATAGGATCTGAGGAAAGTTAGGCATGGTGCATTGTGGGTAGGAAAGGAGCTTGAGAGTTTGTTGGTCTCGATGTGCTGGAATAACGGTTGAGTCAAATCAGAGTGTCTGATCCGAGCCCATATGTTGAGAAAGAATGAAAATGGACAACACAGATGGAACATCATGGTAAGTACATAACTTCTTTTTTTTCTTCATTTGAATTTTGTGTTATTTCTCTGGCTTTTTGCAGTCTGCTGTTGCCTTAAACAAATAAGCTGCTTCTGTGCTCGACTCTCCTTTCTTTTATTTGGATATGGGACCTTGTTGCTTTTTTACAGTCTCCAATAGTCTTGAAGAATCAGGCTTCCCCTGTGGTCCGTTAGTGGAACTTACAACTTGGACATTCAGTGTATTTGTTTTATATATATATATATATATATATATATATATATATATATATATATATATATAAAAATATGCGTGTATGTATAGTTGCATGTCAATATGGCAAACACGCATAAGAGGCAAATAAGACTGTAAGTTCTTTTTGATGGAATTTTAGCTTCAGTCTTTTTTTATGAAATCAAGCTGCAGTGGTGTCTGAGGAATTTGCTCTAACCCCACTGTTATGTGGTCTCTGAGTTGATGTATACAATTAGCAAGGAGTATTAGGCCATTATTTTTGATCTAAAATTAACATTCTTTCTTAAATCACTCTTATGAGCATTTGACGTTTGCTGAGACACACTTATATGTATATAACTGGGACATTATCTAAGATGTAAAACAAATATCCTTCTGTATCTCACTGTGTATGTCTATAAAGAGCATTAGTCTCTTCCTTCTTGGTTATATTGTATAAATATTCATATATTCCTTTTCTGAAACTTCTTTCAGTTTTCCTGACATAAGAGGAAGTACATGTTTTGCATTTTGCCAGATGGTCCACCATTTTACTGCCACAGTTAAAAAATTCAGTGACTTTTATCAGTCGCTCTCTCTCTCCTGTATATCAATTATTTCATCTTCAGCTAGAAATTTACATTGATGGCAGTAGCCATATTTATAATTCCTGTTTTTTCTCAGAAGCGTTTCCTTGCATTTTTCTTTTTTTTTTTCTAACTTCTCTTTGATGTTGTTTACATTTTTTTTGTATAAATAAAGCAGTTTCCAACCTTGTCTGTTTCCTACCTCAGGAAATTGAGAAAAAGAATCTTCCATTTGGTGTTTAAGATATACTCACTTGCCTGGGAGTTTTGGTTGTAATTCAGAAACATAGCCTTTTCAAAGTTCTTGTCAGTAAAAGGTCCAAAGTTGTTACTATTTTCATACATTTTTGCTTGTGCGAGTAGTGGCACAAAGTTTGTACCCCACACCCAGACAATTTCATCCCTTATCTTGTTTAACATTTTTAAGGGATAACCTCTCTCAAGAAACATGCTGATTAAAACTACACATCTGATGTTGTAAACCTTTATTCATTCCTTACTGTTAGGACTTCGATTCCATCCTCGGAACCAACATGGCCGTTACCAAGCTCATGCCAGCCAAAACCTCTCAGCTAAGACCTACCCACAATGCCCCTGTCATAGTCTCTTCAGAATGAGTTGGCCCACTATTACAGTATAGAAGTAATAATAGTGATTGTAGGAGGCTTTGCCTGAGCAGATACCTTAATTAAAAAGGAAGTCCTAAAGTCCACCAGGAGTCCGGGCAGGGGGAAGGAGGGTGGGAAGTAATGAATGAAGATCTACAACACAGATGGAATGTTATGGTAAGATATAACTTCTTTATCTGATGTTGTAAATTTTTATTCATTCCTTACTGTTAGGACCGAGTCCCCAGCTACTTGAGTCCTGGGTGGCCCTAAGGAAGGACATTCCTGAGCACCATAGAACCAAAAGATGCTCGTCCCCTGAAGCCCAAATCAAATTTGTAATGAGTGACACAGGTATGAGGTCTTGCCCAAGTGGCTGCTGCACAAATATCATCCATAGAGGCTCTGGAATGAAAAGCCAGTGAAGTAGCCATCGATCTAGTAGAGTGAGCCTTTATTTTGGAAGGCAAGGACACTTTGTTTTGATGGTAGATGAATGTAATGGCGTTTCTGAGTCAAGAAGATAAAGTCATTTTGGAAACAGGCTTACCCAATCTGGGTCCTGCAAAGGCCACAAACAATTGATCAATTTTTCTGAAAGATTTAGTTTTGTCCAAGTAGAAACGAAGTTGCCTATGAACATCGAGGGTATGTAGAAGGTATTCCCCTCTATTTGAATGGTGAGGAAAGAAAACTGGTAGGTCAGTAGACTGATTAATGGAAAACTCAGAAATGACCTTGGGCAAAAAGGAGGGGGCAGTACGTAGGGACACTCTTTCCCTATGAAAAATCAAGTAAGGTCTCTTGACACTCAAGGCCTGCAACTCAGATACTCTTCTCACTGAGGTAAGGGCTACTAGAAGTAGAGTTTTCCAAGACAAAAATTTTATATCACAGGAGTTAGGCTCAAAGGGAGGACTTGTTAATGACTGAAGCATCAAAGTATCTTATCACATGCAGTTGCCTTGAGATGCTGCTTTCTTCTCTCAGGTGGATGTTTTTACTTTATCTGTTTATTAGTTTCTAGCAGTCTGGAAAAAATGTGCTAGATACCTGGAGCATATATAAAAAAAAATTGCAGCTTATTTGTTTAGGACTGAGGAAGCTTCATACTCGTAAGTCCAAGGGGAATCAGGAAATAAAATAATGCATTTGGGCAGATGGAAGTCATGGACAACCACAAAGCATTCTTCAGCTATGTCTGCAGACTTAAAGCAGTACATAATTGTGTGCAGAGCTGATTGAAAATGGAGCCACCTATACTGAGCCAGAAGATGTAGCAAACTTCCTGGCTGATAAATTCAGCTCCAACTTTACCCTCTCTCCCCCTCAACCTTCCCTTAGAAAATACCATCAAATACAACTCCCCCTACTATCACTAGGGAACAGGTCCTTAATGCTCTCTCTAAGACCAAGAACACTGCATCAATGGGCCCAGACCATATCCCAGGATGCCTTCTAAATAGCTTGAAACATGACCTATCAGGGCCTTCGGAATTACTATTTAACTGTAGCCTCCAAACAGGCTTAGTGCCTCATGAATGGAGAACAGCAAGTCATCCCTCTGCACAAAGGTGGGCCATCTACAGACTCTGGAATCTACACACCCATAAGTCTTACTAGTCTTATATGTAAAGCCATGGAAAGAATTATCATGGAAATGATCAATAGAGATATAGTAAACCTCCAGACACTGGACCCAATCCAGTTTGGTTTCATCAAGGGCAGATCATGCCTACTCAACCTGGTGTACTTCTTTGAGAATGTAACCAAAGCAATGGATGAGGGAAAAATGGTTCACACTGCCTAAGGCATCTGACACGCAGTACCCCACTTGGGAATTGTTGACAAACTCAAGAGATTAGGTACAAACCCATATGTCACCCAGTGGATAGCCAACTGGCTCATAGAAAGGACCTAGGAAGTTAGAACTGGGGAGTCCACCTCTCCAAAGAGGCCAGTCACAAGTGGAGTTCCTCAGGGATCAGTCCTTGGACCGCTCCTTTTTGGTATTTAGTTCTCTGAAGTCAAGGCCAATGGTCTCTGGCTGACTAATTTTGCAGATGATTGCAAATTAGGAGCTGTCATTGAATCCCACACTGACACAAAAGTTCTTCAAGAGGGGCTGACACAGACAAACAACTGGTGTCAGAGCCATGGACTAAAACTAAATGCCAAGAAATGCATAATAGTATCCTTTGGGAAGTCATCCACCCCTGGTAACTATCATATTGACAACACACCCATTAGAGTTGACCCAGCAGTCAGGGACTTAGGGACACACATTGATAGTAATCTAGCCTTTGACCATCACGTATCTACAGTAGTGAGGAAATCATTCTATGTTATGCAACTTAGAAATAAAGGTATGGCATCTAAGTGCTAGGAACTCATTGTACCACTGTATCTGTCATTCATCAGACCTATCATTGAGTACAATGCCCCCTTTCATATGTTTCTAACCAGGCATATCCAACAACTGGGACATCCACAGGGGTTCCTCACTAAAGGAATACAGGGTGTAAGTAAAATGTCCTCTGCAGACTGCCTCAAGGTCCTATCTCTCTATTTTGTCTCCTACAGGCTTTTGAGGGGAGATCTATGCCTGGCATACAGGGCATTGTCAAACCCCACTCTGATGGACCTTCTGCATATCCACAAAACAAACAGCACCAGAATTACCTGTTCTAAAGACTTAAACCTTGCCTGTAATATAAATAGGACCTGCTGGAGAGACAGGTATATATCCCAGAGCCTACCCCAGCTATGGAATAGGCTCCCCATCTATGTGAAGCAGAGTTTCTCCCTAACCCAATTCAAGTGCAGCTTGGACAATTTGATGGGGAACAGGAAATTCACCTCTGGTTTAGCACCTGTGTCTCTAATGGCAACCTGTAAATGTTTTGTCTCCCAGGCCCCTGCTTGTAAATGTTTTGTCTCCCAGGCCACTGCTTGTAAATGTTTCATCTCCCAAACCCCTGTTTACACTTATCAAGGGTATCAGAATCTGTAAGAGATTTGGGATGCATGGCTAGCCTTAAAAAGGTCCTTGTGGTTGTTAGCCTAGTAAACACCTATGAACCTATATACTCAGTGTTTCTGTTGCAGACATCAAGTCGGGGCCATTGGAGATTCTGGGTAATTGGATATTTGTTTGCAAAGTGGCATTAAGTAGCCTAGAACTGAGTTAGCAGGTGTCGTACATTCAATGGTTGGCCATGAGACAGCTATAGCAGACGCAATTAAAAGTCATCATGGAGGATTGTGAAAGGAGACTGCCACATCTAGATGCTGAAGTATTACAAATGGGGAGAATAATGTTACTGATGGTTCGTGGTTATCACTAAAAGCAATACTAAAGGGACCTGCTGTAAATATTGCTGAAATGAACTAAGATTCAAGTAACCTAGTCCAGTGTTATATTAGAAAAAAAAAACACGAGGGCAGCTAGAGGCCAAAGAGCACTAGGCTTATGATCCTTAAAGTTTTTTTCAGTAAAAATAGTAAGGTTATTGGGCAGAATAGGGCTTCATTATCCAAACACTGTAGGAAAGTAGCTGTGGTGTACAGTCACAGTCAGGATAGAAAACACCTATTAGAACAAAGCCCACCAACATTTGTTCAGGAGACGGATGAGAATAAATCACTGAAATCCTACCAAATGTACTGGGGGAAGGGCATTCCTGGAAGGCTAACCTCTGTAGTGGTCTGGGGAAAGAGGACATGGGCTTGGACAGCTTGGTCCCCTTTCTGTCAGGCAAGTTGTGGTCACCTGTGGTGGATTGGGGCCCCAGGCAGTAGAGTAAACCTTGGCAAATGTTGTGATATGGTGGGCATATGGGAGGGGCAAGATCTGAGACCCACTGATAATGGTTATGTAGATTTCTTTAGTTTTGTGTTTTGGTTTCTGCAAGATGAGTTGACCTGTTGAAGTACATGACTTTTTGGGGCTGCTGTCTTGTTTTTTTTTTTTTTTTTTTTACTTATTACTTTGGCCTGATTGGGTCCCTTCCAAGGCCTTGCCCATCGCATGCATCTGGTGATTCATTATTTCATGACTTACCTTCTCTAGCATTAATTAGTATTGATTTGTCATTTATTTTTCTAACTGGCAGTTATTTTAATTGGCATAATGGTAAATAAATGTGTGGCTTCTTAGACAAAAGTTAATAATCTCAGCAATCTACATCACTTAGACTAAGTTCTCCAGACTCATTGGCACTCTTAATTTCTTTTTAAACTTGCACCTAAATTGTTTCTTACTCATGTTTAATATGTATGTAATATTTACTAACTACTACTTATAAGCTATACTATTCTATTCTTAATTGCCTCTTCTTTTCTATTCTTAAAAATCGTAGCAAGGGTCAGAAAGAGGGGCACTTTCTTATTCTTTAGAATATAAGGCATACTTCTCATCTCTTCCTCGTTTTGTAGAATGTCCCTGATTTTGACTCATATTTTTGGTCTTTTTTTTTGTAAAATGTGCATTTTTTTCCATCAAATTGTTGAAGATTACAGTGACAAAAAATACAGACATTTGAGTTTCATACTTCATATCTTTCAGGGAATGCATGCTAATGTAAAACTTTTTTTACTAGCAACTTTATAAATGTGTCACAGCATACCTCTCAAAGGTTCAGATTTTTGCAAAATGTAAATTTTTGCCTCATATATTTCATCTGTTCCTCACAAAACTTGTGGTTTTCTGTCAAATCATTGAGGATTGTAGCCATTAAGTAATGATGGACATTTGAGTTTCAGGTATAGTCTTTTAGAAAATGCATGCTGATGCAAGACAGTTAATTCTAGCAACCTAGTTTTTAACACCATTTTTTAAATCTATCCCTATTTTCAGCTTTTGTCCACTCATTATTTTTATTTGTGTCCCTGATTCTTAGGTTGACAGATAAGTTAGTGTAATATTTAAAATCTGTCCCAAATGTTTGGCATTTGTTCATCATCATCATCATTATTATATTGTTTTTGTTTTTTGTCTCAATTCTTTTTTTAACAAAAAACATCTTTACTAAATTATCACTTATGACACATAATCATACATTTCTATAAATGAAAACAAACCATACTGACATGATTTTAAACATTATACATTACTTTTAATCTACCCAATCATTGTCAGTCAAACATTACATAGCCCATTCAAATCCTGCCTTCTTTTAAACCTTATTCCTCCACTGTATGTATTTTTCCCACAGTTCCTATTTTTTCCTGTGTAATTTGCTCCTACCTTTTTTCTAAATAATCCAAATTCCAGTTGTTTTATCTCTGTTACTAAATCCATGACTTATAGTATAGTTGGTTTAGACTTAGATTTCCATTTTCTAGTAATTGCTTTTTTGGCAGCCACCATAATTAGACTCAACAAGGCCGTACTATGTCTAGGCAATTCCAATTCTATATCATAGCTCAGAAAAATAATTTCCCTAGTTACACCAGTATGCTCACCCAGTATGTGTGATATAGTAGTATGCAGGGAATCCTTAAAGGCTGCCAACTCATCACACTCCCAGAAAATATGTTTCCAATTACCTCTTTCTTCCCCATCAACATTTGTTGTCTACCTGACGAAAAATTATCTGGAGTCTACTTGGGGTATAAAAATATCTATGTTAACATTTCCAAAAATCCTAAATCTTCTAGATTTTGTTGCATATTTTAGAGACAAACATATACCCCCTATGATGTGGACAACCCGCCACTGCCAATCAAACATGATGTAGATATCTCACCACTGCCAACCAAATGTGATAACCCTCCACTGGATGGGTAATCAAGGAGCCTCAATCCCCACTACTGGCACCTGTGAGGAGACTTTCACTGGGAGGATAACCAGGTACACGCACAGTATTTCCAGATGGAGTTCTCTGCATCAAGTGCAATTTCCCTTAAGAGCACACAGAGACCACAGTCAGTCCGGGGCTGGTTTCTCCCGATCTCCAGTAAGACTGCCCTCTGGCACAGCTATAGAGTTGAGATCTCAGCTGAGTAACTAAGCCAAGACTTCCAGCACCCTCGCTGTCCAACCAATGCTTCATGTCCCTGCCCAAGTAGCTGACACACACACTCTTTGAGGTTTGATTTACCTACACACCCACACCTGGGAAAGGCTGGCACAGGTTTACTAGCTATTCCCCCCTCTATCCAGACTGTAAGGTAGTTACCACTGCCTCCAGTCACTCCTTATCAGCTACTTTAGGGCCCTTAACAAAGGGTTTTACTGTGTAATATTAATATTAACACAAATGGTAGTTTGACCAAGAGCAAGGCTATTAGGTGTGGCCCACACAGTGTCACCAAATAAATATGCAAGTAGTCTCAAAACTTAAATATCTCTACACAGATCAGCCATAATGAAATGTTTAAATATATTTAATAATAAAAGAACAAAACAATACTAAATATATATTCACAGTGACATCAGAGTTCAAAACCACAGGAAGTATTTAAAATAACATTGCAGTACAGACTCACACAAATAAAAAAAAAAAACAAAATCTAAAATAAGCTTTGCTATATTCCTGACTGTATTAAACAGAGTTATACTGTTCCCTAGAAACTTACTTCATTAGAGCAAGGCAGATGTGGTGAATGGTTCCTTGTTGTTGTCAGGCCCAAGACAGAATGCATAATGCTCTGTCTCACTAAGAGACTTCTCAAAATAATATACAAAATATTATTGCTTGGATAGCTTACAGAATGACATCACCTTTTTTCATCTGACTTCAGGTTCCCAGGCAACCCCCCCCCCACTGCTGAAGCTAGCAGTATTTAGCATCTACCTGTAAAAATACTTGTGCAAGGGCTTTTGCTCACACCTTTGGCATATGCTGGAAGTCATAAAACAATAAAACACTTCCAAGACAATACAGAAAGCTTCCTAGTACAGAATTTATGTCTCTGGCTGCATTGAAGCATCTTTTTTATGGCCTAGTCTATAAAGTAATTTGACTTAAGATATTTTTCTTAAGTTTGCTGGACTGAAGTTAACCTCCTGTATTCCAGTTTCCACTATTAAAATATATACATTTAAACAGTTACAATAGTGCATGTACATTTCTGTTCTCTTCCAGTAGGGCACACTATGGATGCACTTTACAAATATCTTTTCAACACAAACATCTGTACAGAGCAGTTTGATACAAACATGACATACAGTTCTAATACATTTGTAACTCAAGCAGCTTATATGAATTTGTTTGATATTCACAAATGACATATAATTATTTACAAATTTCCAGCTAGCTGTGATTGGCAGTAGCTCCTTTTGTCACAACCCCATTGTTTCTTCGTGAATTGCTTATCCAGTCTCACTTTTCAATCTTTCTAACCTCCCCTGATTGATTCTTACAGTTATCATGCAGTATTTTATATGCTCTACTAATTATTCCTTTTTTAACAGATGCTTCTGTTATAAATTCTACTAAAAACTCTACTAGTGCTGGTCTTTCATTTAGGACCCCCCCCCCATTTCTTCTCCTTGCCTATGCTCTAGCAGTCCGTGATAGGGAAGGCAATCTCTAACCTACAGTCTTAATAAATTATTGGACTCTTCCCATTCTGTTACCTTTCACTCTCTAGTTATTTGCTCCCAATACCTTGGTTCTGGTGCCAGTTTTCTCCAATAAATTCCAGCCCCCTTTTGCCTGTTGTCTGTATCCCTAATTGCAGTTATCCCTATTAGAAGAATTTCTTTTCTCCATTCCTGTGTTGGCTTAGTTCTTAAAATACTTTTTACTACTTTACAAATATAATATTCACGGTGGCGGTGCTGCGGTAGCGTTGTCGCCTCACAGTAAGATGCTGTCCAGTTCGACTCTCAGCTAGGGCATCTTCTGCGTGGAGACATGCGTGAATGGGTGTACCTTTGTTAAAGGTTGTGCATCAGGGCTGGCAACTCGGTACGTAAAAATCAACTGCAAATCATTAGTGGAATGGAGTTCCGCTGTGGCGACCCCTAACCGGGAAAAGCCGAAAGACATAACATGATTATTGTTATTCTCCTTAAAGGTTTGCATCCAAAATATCAGTCTGTCCCTGTTTCCTGAGCTCCCTCCCCATTTCATCATCATCCCTTTCCAGTTTGAACTATAAGTTTCTGCTTGTGCTATGTATAAGATCCTTAACTATGTAGCTCTGAAATACCCCTTCAAATCAGGTAATCCCAGTCTGCCTTGTTCTATTGGAAGAATCATCTTATCCCACTTGACTCTTGCTGTCTTCCCCTCCCAGATAAAATCCTTCAGCTCCTTATTAATAGCTATCCACAGCTTCTTCTCTGGTTGATAAAACTATGCCTGACCTGTGTATATGACTAAAGAGACTAACATATTTTAACTGCTTGTATGTTACTATCCATATCCATATAATAGAGCTTCTAGTTTCTCAGTTTTTGTATTATCATTTGTTTAGTCTCTTCTCACATATCCTTAGCTGCCACACAGGAATCATTTTTAATCCATACTCCTAAATACTTCATGTTATCATGTCCCCATAAATATGGATATTGCTGAACTAATTCATGTGTGGGTACATAATTTACAGCTACTGCCTTTGGTTTAGCTTCATTAATGTTGTATCCCAAAAATATATGAAACTGTCTCAAAATATTCCACAACACTGTAATTACTTTTCTGGTTTTATCAGGTATAAAATAATATAATTTACAAAGAAAGACAGTTTTTCTTGACTACCATACCAATTATACCCTTGAATTTCTAAGCCAGTGGTTCTAAATATAATGCAAATAAGAAAGGGGAAAGAGGACACCCCTGCCTGGTTCCTCTGCTCAAGCAGAAATTAAAGAGGATCCCACTCACTTTAATTTTTGTCTCCAGTTCCTCATACATCCTCCTAATCAACCTTATCAGTTTATCAGGGAATGCAAATGTGTTCATTCTCCTGCTCATAAATCCCCATCTATCTCTGTCAGATGCTTTCTCTGCATCAAGACCCACCAACAGTAATATTTTCTTAAATTCTGCTTCCCTCTAGATCATCAATGTTATGTTAATGTTGTTAAATGTTTGTCTCCCCTCCACAAAACCATATTGATCCATATCTATCAATTGTGGCATCACATTTGCCATTCTTTTAGCCATTATAGACATAAACACTTTATAATCATGGTTTAGTATGGAAATGGGCCCGTATGAAACTGGAGTTGATTGATCTGTACTCTCTTTAGATATTACAGCTCCAACCACTTTCTTCCAGAATGTTGGTGCTTCTCCTTTTAAAATACTGTTAAACAAAACCTTCCAGATATTTATCAAGTTTTTTTCCCTCCTAGCTTCCAAACCTCCACAAACCTGCCATCTATTCCTGAGGACTTTCCTGTAGATTGGTTATACACCACCGTTTTTATCTCATCTTCTCCTATCCTGTTAGTCTCATCTACCTCTAACCTTGGCTTATTTAATTTTTCCATAAACATTTTCATTTGTACCATTTCTTGATTTCCATATTTCTCTGCTTTATACAGACTTTCATAGAATTTCCAAAACAGCCTTTTCTACTGCCTGAGTCATTCTGCTAAAAGTTTTTGTGCTCTAGAGTTATCAAAAAAACAGTTGCTTAACAACAGTCTTTCTAAACCTATGCATATTATTGAGGTAATCCCTTATTTTCTGTTTAGGATTCTGCAGTTGCTTTTCTTCTTGTTCTTTGAGATTCCATCATTTTACAATACTTTAACATTTGTCAGTCCCTCTAAATAATTCTTGTTACGTCTTAACCACATCTCCCTTTCTTTTATTTCCACCCTATTTTTAAACTCCACTTTAATTTTACCCCATTCCTTAGCTATATTTTCAGAAGAAATTTCTATCTTCTCTAATATGTCCTGAATAATTTCCACTACCCATTCCTTAAAGTCCACTGTTTTCAATGGATAGGTGGAAAAGTGCCCCATATCTCATTTTTATTTCATTACATTGTGTTTTTATTTTAGTTATTATTGGAGCATGATCTGAAATAGTTACTGGGTGCATATCAAGACCTTCTATTAAATGCACATGTTCCTGTGAAATATAAATTCTCTCTAGCCTAGCTCAGTTTTTGTATCTTGGGAAATAATATGTAAATTCACTCCAGACTCCTAGTACTGAATTTACATCTTCCATGCCAAATATTTTCATAAATTTCTTCAAAAATGTACCCTCCTTTGTTATATTTTCCCTTCTGGACATCCCAGACACATCTTTGCTACTGCAAATCAAATTACAGTCCCCGCCTATAAGTAATATTCCTTGCTGAAAGCTAATTATTTGTCTCAGAATTTTCTTAAGGTGCGTTATAGCAGTTTTAGGTGGAATATAAATACATGACAGTTTAATCCTCCTCCTCCCTTGCCAGTAGACCCTTAGTGCTACAAATCTACCATTATTATCATTTTATCCTCTTCTGTCACTATTGGAGCTCCTCTTGTAATTAATATAAGTACTCTTCTTTTCCTTTGTCCCAGGTATTCTGATGAATAACCATCCTGAAATTCTTTCTTTATCAAATTCATGTGTTCAGTTATTTACTAGTGGTTCTCCTGTAGCACAGCTATTTGTACTCTATATTTTTAATATAGTTCACTACTCTTTCCTTTTTGTATTTATCTTCGAGACCATTGACATTTGAAGGAATTACAGATAGCTTTGCTGTATTAAAATGTTATTATTCCCACCTTTTATGTATAACAGCTTTTTTGTTAAATATCTAGTTCCAGTTTTTATTTTACATGCATACACTGGCAGATTGACATTTTATGCAGTTATTTCCTGTCATCTTCATTTGAGCCAATGTTACATCTTGCAAAACTTTTTGTCTTATTGAAAGCCCTCAAAGAAAAAAAAAGCACACCCCCAATACCCCCTAAAACCTTTTAACTTAATAATAATATATAAAACCATGTACATCTTCAAATATTGAATTTTACCCTGCTAATAGGAACAAATGTTCCAAACTGGCAGCCACACTCACAAACTTGACTTAAAAGAAAGGCTATCCATGCCAAGATGCATGGTAGATTGGAAAACACTTGAGTGCTTCCAGGGAACATTATCTCCTAGTCATTTATTTTTATCAGATCGTCTCTTGGAGACATGAGGACCAGATACAGAATTGCTACTAAGCATATATTTATTTGCTTAGAAAAGCCTTATAACAGTCAATATTCTTTTTTATTTAGTTGCTTTCTCTTAAAACTTGTTACTAGATCAAGCTAAGGGCCTTAATCCAGTCATTCCCCTATACAAGAATGAGAAAAATCATACTAATGTTTCTTTTGTCATGCCCTTTTAACCATTTTTTTACATTGCAGTGCCTACATTTCTTAAAACTGAACAAGCAGAAAAAGAAAATAAGGAAGAAAAAAAGAAAAATCAGGAACACGTTTACAGTTGTATCCCCGTTGCACTTAAAAATAACTAAGAATTTTTTTCTTTACAGCATGCAAAGCAAATCATGCACTACAGTTAACTTTCTCCCTCCTTTTCCCCCTCTTTTAAGTATTTTTCTGAACATTAATAACATGAAGAAGGGCATATGCTTTAGAATCCCCTACAAGTTTAACAAAGTCCAAAAAAGTTCAATATTTCCAGATTTCCTTGTTCTGTCATGTTTCACAAGCATAATTATTGCTTTGCAATCCTACATTTGTCAATTTCCAAGTTACTGGTTTTATTCCTGTTCATCTCCATCTCCCAAATCCTGTCTCTGCTTCATTTCCAATGTCCTCTCAATTATTCTAGTTAACTCTTGTGCTTTTTTCCTTCTCTCAAGCATTTTCAGTTGAAATGTTGAAAAGGGTTTCACTGGTACAGTCTCTCTGTGGCCTTTACTCCCAGATCAAGAAGCAGAATCTCATTCTGTTTCACAGTTCACTTTTTTGTTGTTGGACAAACTTTTGTATTTCCTCCCTAGCATGTACTTCATCAAAAAATGATTTTGTCCTTCCAGGGAAGAATATTTTGAAAATAGATGGGTACAGCAGATTGAATCTCATGCCTGTTTCTTGACATTCCCTGAACAGTGGTATATATTTACTCCTCTTCTGCCTGGTGTTCAATGAGTAAACATTCCCCACAAACACTCTACTGTTTCTCACATTTAGTACTGTGCTCTTCTGCCACAGTTTTGTCAGAATCAACTCCTTCTACTGGTAGGATTGCATCTTTACTATTAAAGGATGCTTTCTTATATCCAGGTTTGGAGAATACACACAGTGTGCCCTTTCAATTAGCAACTCCTGCTGTGGAATACCAGACCAATTGCTTATCTGTGTTTTCATACAATTAATACAGTCTGTTTTTTCCAGCTTCTCTGGTATTGCAGAAAATCTCAGGTTTTCCCTATGTGCTCTGTCCTCTAATTCTATATATTTTTTAAACATCTCTTCTTGTGCAGTCTCATATTTAGTCAGACTTTTCTTTACTTTGACCTCTGATTTTTGCAGTTTTATCACCTCATCTGAATATCTGTTTAAAGCTTATTCCATTTTTTCCAGACTTTTGTTATTTGAGTTAATGTACTCCATCAGTGTTTTGTTTATTTTAATCAAGTATGTGAGCAGTTGTTTTATACTTTCCTCTAGGTTACTGGAAGTCACATCTGGAGCTTGCACTGCTATTTGCTGAATAGCTACAGTACTTACCCCAGTCAGTGCTTTATTCTTACCTTTTGAAGCTGATTTTCTTTCAGGTCCTGTGTATTTCTTTTTTCCTGGCATTCAGGCAGTGCACTTACTAGCCAGTTACTGAAATTTGCCCTGAAGTATAAGTCCACTGGCTTTCTCTTCTAAGTTTCTGTTTTCACACCGGGACAATTAGAATAAGCTGTTACTCAATGTGCAGCCATCTTGGAAGTCCCATTTTTGTCTCTGATTCTTGAAGAGAGAGAGAGAGAGAGAGCTATAATTGAAGGTCTTCAAATATTAGACCCTTATGTAGTTAGTGATATTTAATATTTCTAGAGGCTTACTTCATTTTATACCTCTCATTTGTCTATATTTTCACAGCATGCCCAGATTTTTGCCTCATAGTTTGTTTTAATAAAATTTGTGGTTTCCTGGCAAATCCTGTTCAACACAATATGATATTCATGGGGGATCTCAACTACCCCTCTATTGATCGGGAATCCTACACCACTTGTAATGCACAATCCCTGCTTTCCTAAACTTTGTTAATACCAACATCCTGGAATAGTTGGTCCATTCTCCTACCAGGGATAGAAACAGCATTGACCTTGTACTCATGAACATGGGGAGGCAACTGTTACTCACCCAATGTAATATAATTTGTCATATCTGACCATAAGGCGGTATTACTTGAAATAAAAATTAAATTCAGGGATGCAGTGAAACCAAAAACCTTTAGGAACTACTTAAAGGCTAACATCTCTCTACTATGTAACAACTTGACTAAATTCCAAGCACTCCCACAGCCAATGACCACTATAGGATGCACTGAGCTATTTACAAAATCTCCGTACAGCCATATTGATAGCTGTATAGAGCGAGTTGTGCCCACTCATATTAAGAATAAGATGAACTCAAAAGACAAGCCACCCTGGTGGAATCACAGTATCAATCAGTTATACAACAAAAGGAAAAAAAAATCCTGGCCAAGCGTAGAAGGAAGAAAGCCATACATAACTAAAAACCTCCTGGCCAATCTAAACAAGCAGCTAAGAGGGTTAATTAATACTGCAAAGGCTAAATTCGAAGAAAAAATAGCTTCTCAAGCAAAGAACAACCACAAAGCTTTCTACAGCTATGTCCGTTACCTCAGAGGAAATACGCAACAATGCGCAGAACTTACTGTAGATGGCATCACCCACACTAAACCAGAGGCCATTGCTAACCTTTTGGCTTACCGGTTCAGCTCGCATTTCTCCCCACACCCCCTTTGACAGTCCAAAGGAAATACCACATATTGCTACCCTCCAACCATTACTAGGGAAGAGGTCATCAGTGCACTTTCCAAGGCCAAAACACTGCTCAGATAACATCCCAGGAAGTTTAATAAATAGCATGAAACATGACCTCTCTGGTGCGCTTGAATTACTTTTCAGCTGGAGCCTTCAGTCAGGTTTTGTGCCTAAGGAATGGAAGATGGCTATAGTCATTCCCCTGCACAAATGAGGTCTGACCACTGATCCAGTTAACTACAGGCCCATAAGTCTTACCAGCCTCAAATGTAAGGCCATGGAAACAAAAATCATGGATAAATGAGGGCATAGGTAACCTGCAAATGCTGGACCCATCACTGTTCAGCTTTGTTAAAGGAAGATCACGTCTATTAAATCTGGTGGACTTTTTTGAGAGGGTCACCAAAGCACTGGATGGAAGATAAGACTTTGCACACAACTTACCTCGACCTGGCCAAGGCTTTTGTTACAATACCCCACTCAGGCATTATAGACAAACTCACTAATTTAGGTATAAACTTTTTTATCACTTGGCTCACTGATAGGACCAAGGAGGTCAAAATAGGTGAGGTCACCTCCAACAGGAGGATAATCACTAGCGGAGTCCCCAGGGTCAAGTACTGGGACTGCTCCTTTTTGGCATCTATGTCTTTGAAATGGAAGCAAATGCTGAAAGTTTATGGCTGAGTAAGTTTGCAGATGATTGCAAGTAGGAGGTTATCATTGACTCCCCAGCAGATGCTAGCATTCTTCAAGAAGGTCTATCTCTGACAAATGGTGCCAAAGCCATGGTCTTAAACTCAATGCTAAGAAATGCATAATTGTACCCATTGGGAAGGCAACCATCCTGGCTAATAATGTTGACAATACACCACTAAGAGTTAACCCAGTGTGTTCAGGGATCTGGGTACACACGTAGACAGTAGGCTTACCTTCCATCACCACTTGGCCACAGTGGTGAATAAATCCTTTTATGTTGTGCAACTTATAAATAAGGGCATGGCATCTTGGTCCAAAGAGGTCATTATCCCACTGTACTCCACCCTTATCAGACCAATCATAGAGTGTAGTACTCTCTTTGGTATGTACCTGACCAGGCATTTGCAGCAACAGGAAGAGACTTTAAAGGTTCCTTACAAAAGTGGCTGAAAAACACTGGAAACATGAGCCACAATGCATCATGGAAAATGATGAAGTCCACATCACATGGGATAATCCATTACCAACAGTTCAAAAGATAGATGCCAGATATAGTGGTCCAAGAAAAGAAGACAAGAGTAATATTATTCATTGAAATCGCCACACCCAGTGACTTCAGTGTCCTGTGTACAGAGAAACACAAAGTCATAAAATATCACGATTTGCAAGCAGACCGAGAGCAATATGGAAGAAAGATACCCAGATAGTTCCAACAGTAGCAGGAGCAATGGATCTTATAAAAAAAAAAAGAGTCTACAATCATATTTAGATATGCTACCAATACATGCAACTCCGTACGAACTGCAGGAGGAGTCATTCCTGGGCACATTGCAGGTGCTGTGAAGAGCACTTTTGGCTGACATTACAGAATGAAACAATACTACTTTCATTAACTTTAATTGTAGTTTGACTTAGGAATGGGGTCCATTCCCATCATGGTATTAGAAACCCAAAAGATTAGGAGAAATTAAAAAAAAAGGAAAAGGAATACAAGGCATAACAAGCCTGCCTTATGCAGAGTGCCTTAAAGCTCTTTTCCTCTACTAAGACTCCTATAGACTGTGGAGGAGTGATCTATGCCTGGCTTACAAGGCATCTGTGAACCCCACTCTTATGAATCTCATACATATTCATAAATCAAAGAGTACCAGAAATACAATGTCTAGGGTCCTGAATTTTGTTTGAGACTTAAATGGAACATGCTGGGGAGACAGATACATTTCCCAGAGACTACCCCTCCTATGGAACAGGCTTCCCATCCATGTGAAGCTGGGTTTGTTTCGTACCCAGTTTAAGCACAACCTACACAAATGGATTGGGAATAGGAAATTTACACCGGGCCAGGCACCCATGTGCCCTATGGACAGAGATAGCTTATAAATGCCTGGCCCTCAATGTCTTATTTTGATATAGAACATCATTATTCTTTCATGAAAACATGGCTAGGTTTGGAAGGACCCACCCAGGTTGTTAGCCTAGCAACCGCCTGTGAATCTATGACTGAAGTCACTAAATAATGGCATGCATTTCAGTTTCAGACTTCATAACCTTCAGAAAATACATGCTAACACAAATCCTGTTATTCTAGCAAAATGTCCAAGTTTATAAGAGCAACATTTTAAAATCTGCCACTATTTTTGGGTCTTTGTCCCACCACTGTTTTAGACTTTGTCCAGACTTCTTGCACTAAGAATTTAAGAGGTATGCTTCATTATTTATTATACAATGACAGGTCATTAATATTCAAAAATGTACACACTTATTGGTGAGCCCATCCAGCATGCCTATTTTAAATAGAGTAGATACCAACAGAAAAAGTCCGGTCGCCAGACTCTCTTCTGTTAATATATGCCAAGACTGCAGTTTTGCTAAGAGGTCCAGAGATAAGTACAGAGAATAGAGAAAATTCAAGGAAAATCAGGTACATTATACAAAATTTATTTATTTATTTTATTTTACATTTGTTGACCGGGCTAGTCCAGCTGGATAATTTCCATTTTCAGTGGAGGCCCGGGGAGAAAAGCTCCACAATTAAAACAAGGTTAAACATTTAAGCAACAATGCATACATTTTAGTGTAGTAGAAAATACAGCGAAAAAAAACAGGTAAAAAACAAATAGCCTAAGCTATATATTCATATTATTTTTTTTTTTTTTAGAACAGTACAGTAATTTAGTCATTTGAAATAGCAGGGAAAGATAGTGATTTTTACGTAGGGAGGTATGGCTGAAGAGCGAAGAAGTCATTTAGTCTGGATTGGTACAGGAGCAGAGCCAGAAGTTGTTAAGATGTAATAGAAGTTGTTTGTTGAAAAGTTGAAAGGAGTCTAGTGAGGTAATGTGTGGGGAGGTTATTCCATATTTTCCCTATGGAGTTTGAAAATAGACAGTTACCTGCTGAATTTGTAATTCTAGTTGTGGTGACTTGTATCTTTTCGCAGATCGCAACTGTTTCAAGTTTTGTAGGGAGTAAGGAGGTTACTGAGAGCTGGTGTTTTTGTTGGTTGATAAAGAATGTTATGTGTAATTAAGAGTTGTTGATAGATAAGCTTGTTAGGTAGTTCTAACCATTGTAATTGTTTTAAGTTATTACAGTGGTGAGTTCTGTACTGGGATGCTGTGGCAAACGGGCTATATTATGATAGGATGTAGTTAGTTTTTTCAGGTTACCTTTAGAGAGATTGGTGTAAATAGAGGAAGCATACAGTAGGGTGGAGATAAGATGTGATTGAGCTAAGGTGGTCCGTGCTTCTGGAGTAAGGAAGGGTTTTATTCTGTACAGTGAACCTATCTTTTATTTACTGCTTTTATAGTGTTATTGATATGACAATCATAGTTAAGATTATTATCAATAGTAACACCAAGCAGTTTGGTAGTAGAGTCTGGGGAGATAAGAGAATTGTCAGCTGCAGTAATAGTAAAATGTAGTTGAGGAGATTTGTGGGTAGGTGAGAATAGTAATAGTTTTGTTTTCTTGGAGTTGAGAAGGAGACATCTTTTGAGAACCATTGTTCAACGGTTGAAAAGGTAGATTGTGTGAGTGACTGGAGTTCAGATTGGGTGGGAGCTGTACAGATGATGGTAGAATCATCTGCATATTGTATGCAGGTAGTGTTGTGGATAGATGATTGAAGATCATTAATAAAGATAGAGAATAAGAGTGGGCCTAATATTGATCCTTGAGGTACTCCTAAGGAGATAGGTAGTAGAGCAGATAGAGAATTTTTCCAGAGTACTGCTTGTTGTCGGTTTTCAAGGTAGGATGAGAACCACGTTAAGGAGGAAAAATCCAAGGCAAGTGAGTTTAGTATGTGTAGGAGAAGTTTATGGTTGACCATGTCGAAGGCTTTTGACAGGTCTAGGAAAAGAGAAGCAGTTAGTTTGTTATTATTACGGTTACAGTTTATTGTGTTAGTAAAGGAAAGTAGTGCAGTGGTCGTACTATGTGAGGGTCTAAATCCATGTTGAGTGTTTGCTAGTAGGTTGCTAGTAGGTACTGATTTTCCTTGTATTTTTGCCCTCTCTCATACATCCAAACTGTCCAAATTTCACAGTTTAAAAAAATTGTTTTTCAGAGCATTGATGTACTGCGTAAGTGTGGGAACATAAGTTCCATTTGCATGCACAGTACATCAACCAAGCCGCAGGATATGGAAGCAATGCATTAGAACACCATGGTGCTGTTATACATTATTTAAGAAAATTAAATAATTTTTTTTCTTAAATAATGTCATTATATAATAAAAATATAGTGGTATATTGAAGATTTACCCATGGTTGCCTTTGTTTAATCACTAGTGCTTTGCCCAGGTGATTAAAGCACACCAACTGTGGGTAAACCTTCAATATACCACAGTTGTTGGTTATTGCTATAATAATTTATACACCCTTAAATAAGTCTAACTTTGTGAAGAAAAATCAGAAAACCAGGAGGAGCCTTATTTAATCTGATGGTATAAATTACAGCACTATGACAGTATGCAGTGTTTTTAAACATTTGCCGGGTCTTTCCACACCTCTATGACAGAATGAAACCAGAACGTTTCAGTTTAGCCCCTTGTTTACACTAGAGCCCTGCCACCTGACTTAAATATGGAATAGGTTCATACTAGGCTAACTGCCCTTGCAAGCCATTTTAAGCCTAGCCAATTATCCCTTGTGAGACTCAAACCCTGCATCTTGTGTTTATAAGGCAAACACCTTAACCATTAGGCCTTTGTTTTCTGGTATGGATCTCAACCTGTTAAAGAATCATTTATGGAAAAGGCTAGATACATTCAATATGACAGTATTGGCTTAAACAGCTGAATGTTTTGGAAGAATTGAATTACCCTTGTTTTCCGAGTAAAGGTGTATGTAAGCTTAGCAGTTGCAGGTATTTCCTAACTTTATATTCTTTTCTTTCCTTGAAAACATACAGAAGTGTAATTGGGAACGGACAGCAAAACTCTGAATAAAAACCGAGAACTTCACTGAAAAAAAATATAGAGAAAGTAATAACTTTCGGTTACCTTCTTGGTTTCGGTTCTGTTGAAAAAAAAGAGTGAAGTCTGCCCCACGTGATTTACTAGAAATGACGTAGCTTTGTAGGCGGTACCCTTTTCTTTACATTGTACAAAAGCCGGAGCTGCAAGAAAGTCTTACTGGCTTTCCTTACTCATAAATGAAAGCAAGGATTTCAGCTGCAGGTCTGACTTCGGTAACGCAAAATGACCGCAGAGCAGAAAAATAACTTGAGGCAATTTAAGCAATATATAACAAGCAGTCTGTACCCTTCACATGTTTTGGATCATATGAGGGAATGGATTTCTAGAGGTAAGAAATATCTGCCTGTGTATAACTGCATTTTGAATTTATAAAGGTTGCGTGAAAGATTATTTGCGTCAGAGCATGTTCTGCTGAGTACCACACTTAGATTTACTGGACTGTCACAGGTTCTGTGTGGACAGCATAACAGTACATTATCGAGACTTCTGGCGTATCAACATAAAAAAGGATATAGGATCATAAGCAGGAGTGGAGGTGAGGCATTTTAAAGTTTGTGGTGCTTTTTAGAGTCTGCATGTCCATGACAAAAATAGTGTAATATTTTTGCAGATAACATAGTAAACAAGGGAAACTCGTTACTATAATAGCATTCCTGCCTCAGACCGAAGCAGAAACACAACCACCGACTTTAGCTAATCGCCTCCCTCTCGTGACGTCATCACGAAGTTCGAACAATCCCACCCACGTCCGTTTTCGTACGCCCACTCCGGGACATCACCGGTCAATGCATTTTATGAAGGGTATAACGTCTGAAAACGTCAGTCCGATTTACCAGAAAACCACATATTTTATTAAGAGCAGACGGAATATATGAGGGAAAAATCTGGGCATGCTGCGGAAATGTAAACGGTTGAGAGGAGAAAAGGGTTATAGTGCAGTTAAGAAATAGGGTTGCCACCTTTTCAAATGGCCAAAGTGGGACATTTTTGGTACAAATATCAGATTTTACAGGCCGACACATACCCACGGTCAGTACAAACTTTAGAACTTAACTTTTTTTGCCAAAATAAAAGCTTATTCTTAGCATTTTAGTTGCTTATTCTGTTTCTTATAACATTTAGGTATTTTAGGTACAGAATAACTGTTCTATGCAGCTATTACATAAAATATAGGAAATAATTTTGTCCTAAAATCTCAGGACATTTGCCATTTTTACAATTTTTTGTTAGGACACAACTTCCCAAAGAGGGACTGCCCCTCTCAAAGTGGGACAGGTGGTAACCCTAGTTAGGAAACCTACTTTGCGGTTCGCTCAGGAGTGAGCGTGGCCTGTGATTGACAGGCGCCAGCCAGAGTTTCCATATGTAAATATGCCATGATTGACACGGAATGCAGAATGTCCGTGACATCGTGTATACATTACATTCCACAGCAATAGTAATCAGAGCTATAAAACACGCCTTTCACAATTAAACAATGTAATTTTTTCCTTGCAGCAGAGCTATTTCTTATAATAATAGGAATTTTTATAAATGTAATGGTAAATAACTTGCAAGTGATTTATTAGGGTTAATGAAATGTTAAAATATGGGTGACTGCAGTGGTGCAGCTGTTAGCGTTGCCGTCTCACAGCAAGAGGTTCTCCGGTTCGATCCTCAGCTGGAGTGCCTTCTTTGCGGCGTCTGCATGTCCTCCCTGTGGTTGCGTGAGTTTCCTCCCACATCTGAAAGACATGCTGTAGGTGGATCGAACACTCTTAACTTCTAGGTACATCTAATTGACCTAGTCTTGGAGTTAGAAACAGTATTTACTGATTTAGGACTTAGTTGTTAATGCTACTGCTTCAGCTGTGCCGTTGTGTTCATTTTCCTTTTTCTTGTATGCACAGGATAATTGGCTGATAAATGTATTGTGTATGATTTATTAACCTGTTTCCAAACTAAGTTATGACACTGTGATGTGGGTACTGTTGAAGCACTCTCAAACCGTAGCAGTAGCATCTATTCTCCTGCTTTATCTACACTATCCTCAGATTTGTATCTTTTACACCCTCCTATCTCCTCATTACTTCCTTTGACCTGTCTTTGTCTCCTACTAGCTTCATCCTGTCTTTTTTCTCTCTCTCTTCAGAGCACACTCAAGCAAATCTGCAGTCTGTGGCTACCACTCCACCCATACAGTATAAGAAGGAATCAGTACTGCAAACTAAACAAGGATATACATGTTGAGCCTCGAGAGCAGGGTCAGTCCACCCAGGCATTCTACTTGCATGTTTTATGAGAGTGAAGCTATTACATTAGCGGTATTTCTTAGTAGTTCTCAGCTTGCTAATAAAATTGACTGTTGTAGCCTTGTGTACTCCCCACCCCCCACTAGTACAGTAATCCTAACTGTCCAATAGACAGTATACATTTAATTCACATCCCTGTGACTAAATTAACCATCAAGCAGCCCTCTCAGTGCTTTCTGCCTTAGTTTGTATCACTTGGAGGCCCACCTGTTTATTTGCATCTCTGTACATTCCCCTTCATTACTAATGTATCTCCGTACTCTGGGCACAAACAGGTTACTAATCAGCAAGTCAATGTGAAGACACACTCCCAACCTTAATAAACTTTGCTGTCTCTTCTCTCCTTCACTTTACAGGTAGTTTGAATTATTACTTCCCCCCTCTGAGGCCTTCACTGATTTCCACTGATTGCCTCTCTGGTTTCTTTGCATTCCACCTGGTTTACACCCCTTGTGCTATCTCCCTCGCCCAATACAAAGTATGTATTAGAATCTTGCTGAGCATGGCGCCATCTTTAAATTTCTAGTCTCCCACCAGAGCACAAGTGCTCTTCAGCAATTACATTCTGCTTGCCGGTAAGCCATTAGACCTCAGGAATTTATTCAGATTTGTAAAGTAATACTTACTCTTGTCTTGGTTGGTTGCCCCGCTCCGTTTGCCCTCGCTAACGCTCGTGCTCTCTCCGCTCCCCTGCCCTACCCCCTATTCCCTCCCGCCCCTACTACCTCTACATTTATAGTAATCACAGCCACACCCACAGCTCACCCTCACATCACCTCCATCAATCACAGCTCCTCAAGTCATATCACATTATACCACGCCACGCCAACTTGCTCCACACAAAATACTCCCAATCACTCTCATTCCCACTAGGCATTTTTTACATCACCCACACTACTTCCCCATCCACATATAGTGCAACCCTATAATTCCTATCAGACCCCCCCACCTAGAAACAACTTAAACTTTATAACCATGACTATCACACAACTAAGTCTAGTCTGTCTTCTCATAATTCTTTACAACACCACAAGTTATCACTCTAGCAATATCCCTAAACTTAGTAGCACAACACTACGTTATGCACTCTCGTATACAGACACCACACATTATAATAATATCTGCCCACAGTTATTCAAGAACTACATAACGGACCAATTCAGAACTAAACGCATATGCTCTCATTCCTACTCCAAAAAAACACAATACTTTCTCACACTCCTCACCAAACTCCAACATTTGTATAACCATTTTAACTCCAAGCTCACCATAAGTGGGGATATACACCCCAACCCAGGCCCAAATCCATCCTGTCCAACACAAACTGCTCCAACACAAATGTCGGAACATAACACCCCCACTTTCTTCATCCCTGGGCAAATCAACAACAGCAGCAAAACCAACCACCTTTTAATGCTAAATATTAATATTAGAAGTATCAAAAATAAAATACCTGAACTCCAGGCCGCAATAGCACACTACTCCCCAGACATAGTTGCTTTAACAGAAACCTGGCAAAATAAAAACATAGCTAACTCAGAAGTTCTCCCGACCGGCTACAATATCATTAGACAAGACAGACCACTACGTAAAGGGGATGGAACTGCCTTACTATACAAGTCCAACTTAACTGTCTATCAATTACCAAACCCCCCCCTCCCCCAATAATTGGGACATACTTATCTCACAACTTCACCCTAAAAAGGTCATCACCACAATTGTGATCTATATTCCACCTGGTAATACACCTGCTATCCTTGAAGACTTCTTATCCTGGTGTTCTTCCACATACTCACAAGAAACCCTTATTCTGGGGGACTTCAACCTAGATTGGTTCACCTGTATATCAGAACCACTAAGTAATCTAATAAATCTCCATGGCTACCAGCAGCTAGTCCAAATTCCAACTAGATGTGATAAAAAATCTAAAAGGGAATCCATCCTTGACTGGGTTCTAACTAACAACCCCACATTGTACCCTCACACAGGCAGTCTCCCAGACACCTTAAGTGACCACAACATAATATACTTTATATGTAGTAGAACAAGCATATGCAAAACCACTAACTATATATTCACTAGAAACACAAAAAAATTCTCTCCTTAGGTCCTCAACACTTTACTCTGTGACTGGACCCCCCTAAAAACCCTCCCACCTGACCAGGCTGTAGCATATTTCAACAAAATATTTCTACAACACCTAGACACTTGTCACTCCATTGTGCAAAATCAAGGTTAGAACCTCTACAAACCCCTGGCTCAGTAAAGAAACCAAACAAATCCTCAAGTCCAGAGACACTGCCTGGCTTTACTATCAAAAAAACAAAGAAACACAAAGCCTAACTAAGTACTAAGAACTGTGCAACCATGCAAAAAAATGCATTAGGCTGGACAAAAAAATCATACTACTACACATTACAAACTAAATACCAACACAACCTGCAAACATTTGGAAAAATGTAAACCAGCTGCTAAAATCCACCCAAAAGGCTACCCCCAAACCAACCACCCGTGACGCTAAAGTTCCCACCGAAACACAATCCAACTCCCACTTTGTGAACTCAGTTCTATTCTTAGTATCACAGGATAGTTCCTTCCTCACTATCCCCCCCCCCCAACACAAATAATACTAATACAAGCTTTACCCTCGTTTCCACCACTTCAATCAAAAGCATGCTCTCCAAACTAAAAACCTCATCAATAGCAGCCGACCTACTCCCCAGCTATTTCTTGAAACTCACAGCAGATGCTATTGCTATTCCAGTCTCCACTCTCATAAACAGATCAATTGTTGAAAACTATGTGCCCAAACTCTGGAAAATATCCTGTGTTACACCCATACATAAAGGCGGGACCTCCACTGAACTTAATAACTACAGACCCATTGCTTTATTTTCCCCCCTGGCCAAAATCCTAGAAAAATGCATCCATACCCAGATGCTAAACTATCTCCTAGACAGCAACATCCTGTCATCTACTCAGCATGGTTTCAGACCTGCCCATAGTACCACCACAGCCCTCCTCTGCTTCACAGACACAGTAAACCGCCTCAAAAATTAGGGCCTACAAGTGTCAACTCTTTTTTTGGATATGTCCAAAGCATTTGACATAGTCTCACACCAAATCCTGCTAAACAAACTAAACCAATATCATCTATCAAATTCCATTCTTACCTGGTTCCAAAGCTACTTAACTGACAGGTACCAAGCTGTGAAATGGAAAAATTCTCTCTCTCCTCAGCTGCCCATAACTATAGGAGTCCCACAGAGTTCTATCTTAGGACCACTACTATTCACAGTCTTCACAAATGACCTCCATACCTCCACACAGCATGCATCTGTAATTCAGTATGCAGATGACACTACCTTAATCTGTGCTGCACAAAACATTCCCACCCTCCTGCAAACAACTCAACTAGCATTCTCTGATGTTGAAAGCTACCTTACCAAAGCCCAACTTATCCTCAATCCAAAGAAAACTCAGCTTGTGATTATAACCAGTTCTAACAAAAACACTAACAGTCAATTCACTATCTACTCCACGAATGCTACTCCAATTGCTCCAGTGGCACAGGCTAAGCTATTGGGAATAACCATAGACTCCCACCTAAAATTTATTTGATAGTTATCTCAACTTAACTATTAAAAGGTACATGCCAAACTGGGGTCACTCTACCGTATCAAACCATTTCTTACCAACAACACAAGTTCAGCTATTGCTCGCTCCCAACTTCTATCCACCCTACTCTATGCATCTCCCATTCTGACTAATCTCAACAAAACTGAACTAAGCAAAATGGAAGCCTGCTATAACAGAATTGCCCGCTTTGCTGCAAATTGCTCATATAGAACTCACCACTGTACTGCTTTGAGACAGCTCCACTGGCTTGAACTACCCAACCTCCTAACCTACAATCAGCTCTGCCTCTGTCATTCTATCTATTACCTCCCCAATAAGTGTCCTGCCCTCAAAAACCTAGTACAACATCACTCCGCCAAAAGGCCTCTTAGATCATCAAGCAGACTACTCAAAGTCACCATCTACAATAGCTTTGGAGATGCACTATATAGTAGATCAATGGCTACAAAATGGAACTCTGTCCCTACTAGCATTCAAAACACATTATCCAAAGCCTCCTTTAAAGACCTCATCAGGCAACATCTCAAGCAAAGTTGGCAGTGCCATGATTGCTCCCCAGGCTAGTGAAAGCGGATATCATATACATACTAAATCTAGAGCACTTGATGATAGTTTTCAATCTTACTCACAAACACTGGCTATCTACAATGTATGTACTGTACCTGTGTACTATGTATGTATTCTACCTGTGTTCCAAATTTCAGCTGTACACCACAAATCTATTAATTACCTTTATTTTTAAAATTAATATTTTTTTGTTTGTTCTCTCCACTGTAACTGTTTATGTGCCGCATACCACTGTAAAAACATGTCTCTTGTAATCTGTGTGTATACTGATCATGTCTAAATAACTAAATGTCTGTAATTTTTCTTTGTGGAGCTTTTATCCCCGGGCCTCTGCTGAAAAAGGGCTTTTTCGGCTCAGTCAGACACCCCCGGTTAACAAATGTAAAATAAATAAAAAAAATAAACTTGGCCCTAGGTGTGTGTGCCTTCTGTGGAAGGTTGGGCGCCGGGCTGGCAACTCGACACTGCATAAACCTCACTGCCAATCATGAGCAGACAGGTGATCCACTGTGGTGACCCCGAACCGGGAAAAGCCGAAAGAAGAAGTGAAATGTTAACATATGGTTAAGGTATGGATAAATGCAGTCTGCTTTTTTTCACTTTACTGTATAACATATGGATAAATGCAGTCTGTTTTGTTCATTTTTACTTACTAACATCTGGGTATATGCTTATTTCTTGTTATGCATTAAACAGCTAAAGTAAAGCAAGGGTTGTCATCTGTACTCCTGTTTGTATAGTGAGTGATACATAATGCCTTCCCTAACTCTGTTATTGATGTCTAGCTGAAGTGTAAGTGTTTCACAACTGTCTTTTCAGTGTTTTGCTACTCAGAAGCTTGGAAGGTAAGTCTACAGTTCTGTACATCTCCACTGTACTGTTTTATTTGCATTAATGTCCTGATTTAGGGAAACATTACATTAGTTATGTACAAAACCCACAAGGGAGAATCCACCTTGGATCCCGGAAACTACCGCCCCGTTAGTCTGACGAGCCTGATCTGCAAGGCCATGGAACGTATCATCATGGGACTTATAAACAAAGACATTGGCAACCTTCAAACACTGGACTCCACCCAGTTTGGGTTCGTGAAGGGCCGATCTTGTCTCCTGAACCTGATTGACTTCTTCATATCCGTCTCCAGAGCCGTGGACGAGGGTAAGGCAGTCCATACAGCCTGTCTGGACCTCGCCAAGGCCTTTGACACCATCCCCCACTCTGGAATCATAGATAGACTTACTAAGCTGGACATTAATCCCTACATCACTCAGTGGGTTGCCAGCTGGCTTACTGACCGACCCCACACTGTAAAAGTAGCTGACTTTAAATCCAGCTCCAGACAAGTAAAGTACCTCAGGGTTCAGTCCAAGTTGCTCTTGTTTGGCATCTACTTCTCTGAAGTACTGGCCAACACTAAGGGACTCTGGCTAATAAAGTTCGCAGATGACTGCAGACTGGGAGCCATTATTGAATCCCCAAATGATGTGGATATTCTACAAAAGGGCCTTATAGAAACAGATGCTTGGTGCCAGAGCCATAGGCTCAAGCTCAATGCCAAGTAATGTATAGTTATCCACTTTGGGAAAAAACATGTACCGGTGAATTACCACATAGGTGGCAGTACACTAAACACCGAAAGTGTGATAAGAGACTTAGGGACACAGGTGGACAGTGGTCTCACCTTCGATAACCACATCGCTTCAACAGTATGGAAATCCTTCTATGTGACACACCTCATCACTAAGGGCTTTTCTTCCAGAAAAAAAAAAGAGGTCATTGTCCCACTGTACTCATTCCTCACTAGACCCATTATAGAATACAATGCCCCGTTTGGTGTGTACCTCTGTACTCATTCCTCATTAGACCCATTATAGAATACAATGCCCCGTTTGGTGTGTACATCTCAAGACATCTGCAACAACTGGAAAGGCCGCAGAAATACCTCACTAAAAGAATCACAGGCCTAAAGCAGATGACCTATGCTGACTGCCTTAAAAAACACCAGCTATACTCTGTTGCATATTGTCTACTCAGAGGCGATCTCTGCTTAACATACAAGGCCATGTCATACCCAGAGCTGTTGGGCATGCTACATTTAAAGAAATTCCAATCCCTCAGAGCCACACGCTCCAAGGATCTAAACCTTGTTATCACAATAAACAAAACCTGCTGGAGGAATAATTTCCTGACCCAGAGATTCCCAGACTCTGGAATAGACTGCCCATACATGTCAAGCAGAGCGCCTCTTTGGCACTCTTCAAAAGGAACCTTGACGATTGGATGAGAGAAAGGAAATTCACCCCGGGGATCACGGCACAATTTCCTGACTGTTGTGGCGATGTGGTTATCGAAAGTGAGACCACTGTCCGCCTTTGTCCCTAAGTCTCATCACACTTTCAGTGTTTAGTGTACTGCCACCTGTGTGGTAATTCATGGGTACATATTTCTTCCCAAAGGGGATAACTATACATTTCTTGGCATTGAGCTTGAGCCCATGGCTCTGGCACCAAGCATCTGTTTCTGTAAGGCCCTTTTGTAGAATATCCACATCATTTGGGGATTCAATAATGGCTCCCAGTTTGCAGTCTTCTGCAAACTTTGTTAGCCAGAGTACCCTTAGTGTTGGCATGTACTTCAGAAAAGTAGATGCCAAACAAGAGCGGTCCCAAGACTGAACCCTGAGGTACTCCACTTGTCACTTGTCTGGAGCTGGATTTGGAGTCTGCTACTATTTACAGTGTGGGTTCTGTCAGTAAGCCAGTTGGCAACCCATCAAGTGATGTAGGGCTTAATGCCCAGCTTAGTAAGTTTATTTTATTTATTTACTTTTATTTTACATTTGTTAACCGGGCTAGTCTGGCTGGATACATGTCCATTTTCAGCAGAGGCCCGAGGAGAAAAGCTCCACTATCATACTATAAACTTTACAGTTCAAAACAATCAATGAATGGGGGATGGTGTCAAAGGCCTTGGTGAGGTCCAGATAGGCTGTGTGGACCACCTTACCCTCGTCCATAGCTCTGGAGACTGATTTGAAGAAGCCAGTCAGGTTCACGAGACAAGATCGGCCCTTCACGAACCCAAACTGGATGGGGTCTAGTGTTTGAAGGTTGCCAATGTCTTTGTTTATAAGTTCCATAATAATACGTTCCGTGGCCTTGCAGATCAGGCTCGTCAGACTGATGGGGCAGTAGTTCCCAGGATCCAAGGTGGATCCCCCCTTGTGGAGTGGGATAACTGTAGCTGTGCACCACTCAGTGGGCATGAAGCCTGAGGTGAGGCTATGATTAAACATGACACTTAGGTGAGGTGCCAGTTCATTTTGTAGTTCATGTAGTACACAGCCCGGGATGTCATCTGGTCCCATGGATGCTGTATTCTTAGCTTTGGAGAGTGCGTTTTTTACCTGTGTGGCTGTTATTACCAGAATTTTGAGATGGGACCTTTAGGGGGTGAGAGGGGGGTGAAGTTGGCACATCTGAGTTACCTCCTGAGAGAGTCTGTCATCTGGACCTGCACTGATGACGCACAATGGGTAATCATTAGAAATGTTGGGACCCACTTGAGCAAGTCCCAAAACATGGAGACTGAATGGCTGTAAGAATGAACTTGCTGAATGGATGAAAGTATAAATTTATATATACTAAGTCTGAGATGCCATTTCTCTGAATATTCCCCTTTCACCAAGCTGTGGCGATCTTGGAGTTGGTATATAAAAGTCCAGGGGGGTAGGAGAGGCTTGTTTCCTACATGGGGCATGCAGGGGAGTTTGCTCCTCTGCAAAATGAAGTATTCTTCAGTAACCTTTTATTTTCATTTATCGTTTGTTAACCGGGAAAGTCTGACTTGGAATAAAGACAATTTTCAGCGGAGGCCCATGGAGAAATGCTCCAGATGTGCACACCCTTAAAGTAATACTTTGTTGAAGCATTTAATTTCTCCCTTTCCTTTCCCTTACTGCCTTGTGTTTTTGTGGTATGACTTTATCGGTTATTAATGTAGCTGCACACCCTTAAACTAATACTTTGTTGAAGCATTTAATTTCTCCCTTTCCTTTCCCTTGCTGCCTTGTGTTTTTGTGGTATGACTTTATCGGTTATTAATGTAGCTGCCCAGTAATATAGCCTATTTACTTCTGTTATGTTGCATGAATATCTGTGAACAGTCTGAAATTAGTATCTTATTTTTTTTTATAAAACTTCTAACATTTTGGGTTTTATTGACTGTCTGGAGTCTTTCTTTCCTTGACCTTAATATCACCAACCAGGGGTGCAACCGTGCCGGATCTGGTCCTCACTAATATATGAGAGTGCTGCATACCCCGTACTGTAGTCTTTCCTGGTAAGGTCACATCACAAAATGGTCTCCTTTGAAGTAAAAATAAAACCTGGACCCTAACTAAACCTGGAATATTCAGGAACTGCTCTAAGGCTAACCTCCTGCTGTTAAGTGATAACCCGACAAAATTTCAAGCCCCCATAACCCCTGAGAACACTGCTGCCTATGCAGGACTGTTCACATAAACCCTCTACAAGCATGTTAATAGCTGCATAGAGGCAGCTGTACCTACCAGGAAAAAGTACAGAACTAACTTAAAAAATAAGCCACCCTGGTGGAATCACAAAATCAGTAGGCTATATAACAGAAGGAAGAAAATCATGGCAAAAATTAGGTGGTGCAGCACCCAACAGGATAAAAACACTCTCATCAAACAAAACAAACAACTCAGAGAACAAATAAAGTCTACTAAAACCAAATCTGAGGTAAATTTGGCCTTCCAGGCCAAGGACAACCACAAATAATTCTTTAGCCGATTTGTTTAACAAGGCCGAAATATGCATATCCACAGCTAGTGGGGTTTTGCTTTATTGGCCTGAAATTGTCCATTAAAACGACAAAACAAGTCATGGGCATTCAGAATTGCCATTGAGCTGAAACACCTGATGTTCATAAGGTTCATTTGCATATATCCCATTTGCCTCTGATACAAGAGGTTTGGGAGGTCACTCAGTGGAAGTTCTAGCTTTGCTGAAGTTTTCATTTTTGTTTTTACTGATTGGTTTTTAAGTGACCTTCTCACTCATTGTTTTAGTATAATTGTATCCTTTGAGAAGTCACCTACCCTTGGTAACTATCGTATTGAAGCGATGACCCAGTAGTCAGGGACTTGGGGACACACATGTCTACAGCAGTGAGGAAATTATTCTAAGATGTCACACCTTTGTTTATAAGTTGCACAACAAAGTCCAAGGAAGTCATTGTTCCACCGTATTCTTGCATTCATCAGACCTATCATTGAGTACAGTGTCCCCTTTGGTATGTACCTAACCAGGCATATCCAACAGTTGGAACGTCCACAGAGGTTCCTCACTAAAAGAATACTAAAATAATACAGGGCATAAGTAAAATGTCCTATACAGACCCCCCCCCCCCTCAAGGCCCTATCCTTGTATTTTGTCTACTACAGGCTTTTAAGGGGAGATCTATGCCTAGCATACAGAGCATTGTCAGACTGCACTCTGCTGGACCTCCTGCATATCCACAAAACAAACAACACCATAATTACCCATTCTAAAGACTTAAACCTTGCCTGTGATATAAATAGGACCTGTTGGAGAGACAGGTTTGTATTCCAGAGACTACCCTGTCTATGGAAAAGGTTTCCCATCCATGTGAAGCAGAGTTCTTCCCTAACTCAATTCAAGTGCAACTTGGACAATTGGATGGTAAACGGAAAAGTCATCCCTGGTTTGGCACCTATGTCTCTAATGGACACAGACGGCTTGTAAATGGTTAATCTCCCAGGCCCTTGCTTATACTTATAAATGTTTCTTCTCCCAACCCCCTGCTTACACTTAACAAGGGTATCAGAACTTGTCAGAGATTTGGGATACATGCTTAGGCTTAAAAAGTCCCTTGTGGTCATTAGCCTAGTAAGCAGTTATGGCCTATGTCTGTCTGTCTCTATTAAATCAAGCAACTCTTCTCTTAGATAATTTCTTCTAAACTGAAGGCACAGTCTTTGTTTTCCATTTCCTGCGGGCATTCTACAGAAAGTTCCAAAGCATCATCTTGTGCTACATTCTTTTCAGTTTCATCCTGGATCATCTGTTTCTCTTTCATATTGGAACTCACTTGCCTATCACTTCATAACATTGATCCTACCTTTTCCTACATTCCATCACTGTAGCTGATTTTGGTTAGTATATGTATTTCTGGATTCCAACATGTTTCTGTTTCAGAAATTTCTGAGAAAAGCAATTGCATGCATTTGCAACTCACTAGACGAAATCTACATAGGAGGTTACAAGGCTAATGGCCCTAGGGCTTTTTTAAACCTAGCCATTCATGGCCCAATTTTCAGAGTTGTCATTGCCCAAGGACTAGAATGACTGTGGTGTATGGTGTATGCCTGTGCCATAGGACATCTACAAGCTGCTGCTGTCCATAAAGGCCACAGGTGACAAGCAGGGGTGAATTTATGATTTCCCATACATTGGTCCAAATATCTTTGAATAGGCTTAAAGGAGAGCTATGTTTCACATAAATGGGGTGAGTCTGTTCCAAAGAAAGGGTAATCTCTCAAACACACACCTGTTTCTAAAACATGTTTTGATTGGATCATAGACAGGGTTTAGATCATTACATTGGGTAATTCTTGTGCTGTTTGTTTTGTGAATGTGTAGCAAATCCATCAGGGCTGGATCAGAGAATGCCTTGTATGTTGGGCATAGATCACCCCTCAGTAGTCTGTAGGAGGATGGTTACAGGAAGAAGGTTTTGAGGTGGTCTACATAGGGCAGGTTATTTACACCCTGTACTCTTTGAATGACAAATCTCTGTGACAACTATAGTTGTTGAAATGCCGGGTCAGGTACATGCTGAAGAGTGCATTGTACTCAATTATTGGTCTAATAAGGGCTGAACATAGTGGGACTATGATCTCCTTAGATCTGGATGCCATGGTATAAATTATAACTTGCACCATGTAGAAGGTTTTTCTCAACAATGTGGACACATGGTGATCAAAGTTCAGGTTACTGTTAACCTGAGTTCTCAAGTCCCTTAGCTCTGTTGTAATTTGCAGAGGTGGTCATTTTCCTAAAGGGTATAAATATGCATTTTTTTTTTTTTGCATTGGGTTTTAGGCTATGGTTCTGGCACTGGTTACTTGGCTGTCAGACCCTCCTCAAGAATATCTACATATTTGGAAGAATCAGTCATTGCACCCAGCTTGCAGTCAGTAAATTTGATCATCCAAAGACCCTCTATATTTGCTATGACATCAGAGAAGGGTATTCCAAACAGGAGAGGTCCAAGTGCTGAGCTCTGTGAAGCACCACTAGTAACAGGCCTATTGGTGGAGGTGGAGTCCCCCACCCTAACTTCATGTGTCCTATCCATGAGCCATTTGACTATCTGTTGGGTTACTTAGGGTTTATGCCTACATTTGTGAGTTTGTCTACAATACCTAAGTGAGGTATTGTGACAAATGTCTTTGCCAGGTCAAGGTGGACAGTATGCACTATTTTGCCCTTCATCCATGGCTCAAGAGGGCTTCACAAAGTAGTCCACTGGGTTTAGTAGGTGTTTCACACTTTGACGAAACTGAACTGGGATGGTTCCAGTGTATGCAGATGTTCTATGTCTTTATTTATTAGAATCATGAAAATGTTTTCCATGGCCTTGTATGTAAGAATAGTCCAACTTATGGGTCTCTAGTTTCCTGGGTCTGTTGATGGTCCACCTTTATGTAGAGGGATGATGGTTACAGTCCTGCATTCCCTAGGGCCGAAGCCTGTCTGGAGGCTGTGTCTAAACAGAGATTCTAGTGGGCCTGACAGGTCATGTTTCAAACTATATAGGAGGCACAAACCAAAAAGAAGGTAAACCAAGAAAAAACAAACAAATACATTATAGTCCACACCACAGGAAAAAACAAAAACAGCTTCACGAGTGCTTGAAAATTCCTTTTAATCTTTGACAAGAAAAAATGTATGAGCGCTTTCGTTTTAAACCATAAAACTTCATCAGATACAAGTAGAAATGCCAAAAAGAACTTACTTAAAATATCCCTCTATTATGTTAAAAACATACCCAACCCCTATTAAATAATTATGGTTTAAAGACGCATTCCCCTTCAATAAACCAAACTAAATAGTCACGGATAAAACTGCTATCAGAAATGCATTCCTTCAAAAAACTGTTCAAATCATGGGATTAACAAACCACACAAAATTTGTTGACTTAAACTTAGCTTAAACAAATGTCCATTAGTGTAGCATAAATTATATAGGAGGCATGCAAATTAATCAACCCAAAAAAGGTAGCCCCAAAGATATTCAAGAAATACATGCAAAAGCATCCAGATATAGAAAATTTCGCAATAAAAAATAAGATCATAAAGAGGGAATGTAGAATAGGAAATTAGTCAAGTAGAAGCTAAAACAATAGAAGCTGAAGTTATGGAATATTTGCAAAGTGAAGGATTCAGTGTAGAAAGTATAACACAGGTTGTATAATAGCATGATGGAACAATGAGTCCCCAAAGTCAGGAGAAATAGGAGGATCGGTAGATATCTGAAGAATAAATATGGACATGAGAAAGAAAAAGAAATGTAATATGCGGTTGTGGATTGTCTGTGAAATGAAGGATTTAATGTAGAAAATCTAACTCAGAAAACATCACAGCAAGATAGAGCAATGGATCCCCAAATTAAGGCGAAACCAGTGGAGCACGGAACAGCTTATCAGTTGCCAGGTGAAGATATTTTGGAGTCTTCCATAGGAAATTAGTATGAACATCCAGTTGGAGTTGCAACTGTGGCAACTCTGATGCAGCCAGTGTTGTGGGGTGATAGGCCAGTGAGTTCCCATATGGAAGAGCAATGGATGTCACGGGAAGAAATTGAAGAGAATGTGGCGCAGGAAGATGCTGTGGAACTACCTATAGAATAAAGTAACGAACCAGTCGACCACAGTGTAAACGGAGCTGACAATAAGGCACAGACCAGAGCAATGCAGGTATAAAATAAAAGCGTTTATTCCAAATGAGCACACCGACTGAGCGCTTTCACCAGGTAAACTGGTTTCTTCAGAGTATGACTCAGTGGATAAACTGTTAATAAAAATACTGAACAAGAGAGGACCCAATATATAGCCTTGGGGGACACTGGTGTTAACAGGAAGAAATGGGGAGATGACAGTTTTCAGTGTATAGGTTTTGTATAGTATATTGTATAGATTTTCTGTTATATAAGTAGCTAGAAAAGCAGCTTAAAGAGAGGGTGGAGAGATGAAGGTCATAGAGTTTACGTATCAGTTTAGAGGGAGAGACTATGTCAAATGCTTTGGAGAGGTCAAGAAATAAACAGGAAACCAGTAGGTTGTTGTCATGGGCTTCTGCTACTCTTTGGGTGAATGAGAGTAGAGCTGTTGATGTACTGTGCTGGGGTGTGAAGCTGTGTTGGGTGGGAGTAAGAAGGGTCTAGTAGGTGTTTAAGTAGCCGAGTGTGGACATACACATCTAGAATTTTGGAAAGGGGGAATAGTATAGCAATGGGACGATAGTTGGATGGGTCAGTGCAGTTTCCTCCTTTGTGGAGAGTGTGTAGAAGGATTTCCATCCATCTGGGACAAGAGAGAGTACTAGAATGATTAGTAGGGATAGAGACAAGGTATGTGATAGCATTGGCAGCAATTTTAAGAAAGTAGGAAGGTAGATTGTCAACAGAGGGAGGGCAGGGCTTAAGTTTATTTAGTTGGGATTTGATGAAGGCAATGGGAACTGGTTGTAGGGAAAATGTATTGTAGGAAGGAAGACTGGGATGTAAAGGTAGAGAAGAGACAGTAGATTTGTTTGGAGTTAGTTTTTGGATTGCTTCAATAAAGTAATTATTTAAAAGAGCAGCAGTCTCTGAGGCAGTATTGAGAGGGAACGGGTTGGGGGTAGGAGGGATTACTAGGGTGGAGGATTTTATTTATGGTAGATCAACATTTTTTAGGGTTATTATGTGGGTTACTTTAGTTGGAGGCAAAGAAAGTTTTTTTGTCCCTGATGACCTATTTCTAAGTTCCTTGTAGCACTGGAGTAAGGGAGGAGTTTTATTTCTGGCCCAAGTTTTCCAGGCAGCATCCCTCTGATGCATGATAGAGCGTGTTTGCTTAGTTAACCAGGGAGCACATTTTGATTTTACCCTGATCTTCCTGGAAGGTGCCATGGAGTTTAGTACATCTAGAAATAGAGTATTGAAAGACATTACATGTGATTACATGTTTTGAAAGACATTACATCATAATTAAGGGGAAGGTGTTTAAGGAAGGACCAGTTTATGTTGGACAAAGTGGAGATGAAATTGCCTGGATTGAAATGAGTCAGATCAAAACATTCTCTATAAAGGTGTTCTTTGGGGAGGGTGTTGGGAGCATATATGGATATAAATAGGGGAATGGTCACTTAGAGAGTTAGGGAGAATGCTGGGGTTATGGTAGAGACAAGGGTCAGAAGTAATGGTCCAATCTATTATAGATCCTGAAGTAGAGCATCTGTCGGACCTGGTAGGGGAAGATATTAGTTGGTGAGAACTGTACAGATTAAGACTATGAGTAGGAGATGAGGAAGAAAGAATGGTCCAATCTATATGTAAGTCACCAAGTATAATAGTTTTGTAAGGAGCATTTAGGGTGAGCCAGGAGAGAAAGTCTTCAAGGATAAGGATGTTGTTCCCTGGGGGATGTAGATGGATGCGATGCCGAATTTTTTTATAGAGGTTAAGGTGACCGTTTACTATTAGTATTTCAGCAGGAGCAAAGCTAACTATGGAAAGTGAGAGTGGAGAGAGAGTAAGTTGGTCAGAGTAGAAGATAGCAACACCTCCGCCTCTTTTATTTGCTCTGTCTGCATGGAAGATATTGTAGCCTGGGGAAAGGATTTCTGAGTTAGAGATGTGAGGTTTTAACCAAACTTCTGAGAGGGTTAATATATGGGGGGAGTTGAGGTCAATCCATGAGTGCAAGTCTGTAGTTTGGTTAACAATGCTTTGGATATTTATTGAGAATTAGGGATTTAGGTGATGGAGTGTGGATATGGGACATTGTTGAGGGGTTGAGGTAGGGGGTGTTTGCGTGTAAGAGGTGGTGATGGGTGGTCCAGAGTTGGTGTGGATGTCGCCATCCAGGAGTAGTGTATCAATGAAATCAGTCAGTAAGGAGAGTAGGCGAAGTATACATGGAATTATGAATTTTTAAATGTGGAAAGTGAAACATTAGGATACGACTTAATTGAATAGCAGGTGGTAGGAAAGAGAGGAAATAGGTGATGAGATTAGAAGTGTGTGAGGTAGTTATGTGGGTGGTGGTTGTTTGAGAAAGTTGATGTTGATGCTATGTAATGCAGAGGTATATGGTATAAAGTAGTTAGTTTTAGTAGGAGGGAAAGTGGGTAAGAAGGTGGTGAGGTCACATAGGTAGGAAGAGTTGGGTGAATGTTAGTAAAAGCAGTAAGGTATAGGAGGTTTAAAGAGAGAGAAGTGATTGACAGAGAAGGGACTAAGTCGGATTTGAGAGAAGAAGATTAGGGGAGGGTATATGAAATTAATATGGTAGGAGGGGATTAAGGTATATGGGAGGGGAAAGAGAGAATTGGGCGGTGAGGGGATTGGTCAGAAAGGAAGGGAGTGGAGAGTAGAGAAGTATAAAGGAAATGGAAAGTGGGCAGCAATGGGGGGTAAGGTAGGGGAGCAGAGTGAGTCCGAGCATAGCGGGTTGACCCAGCAAGGAGAAAGCACAAGAGGAAGGAAAAAAAAACAATCAGTAAGGTAAGCTAAGTGAACAGGTAACTCAGGGGAGCCCTTTGCTGTCTGAAAAGGGAGAGAAAATCAGGTAGTAAGTAATTAGTGAAGAATAAGTATTGAGGGGGAGGGACTGAAGGCTATGACTTTATTGATAGGGGATAAATAACTTAACATAAAACAGGTAACCAAAATATATTAACAGTGAAATGGATGAAAGGGGTGAGGGTGGGCTTAAGAGTAAGAAGGTTTGCAGCTGTCACCCCTGGAGTATGCATTCTATCTGATTGTAACAGATTTTAATAAGGTATAACAATAGTCACAAAATCAGGCAGCTACACAACACAAGTAGCAACAGCAAGGTTCCCGGAATTAAAGCTGGGGCTGCAGTCTCTTTTTTCATGATTACTGGTTAACGTTTCCTTTGCTTTTAGCTGGAGGGAGAGGAGTCCTTGCTCGCACAAGTTGGGGGGGGGACCCGAAGTGACCAGGTGCTCAGTGACTACTACACATACATGGCAACAGCAAGGTTCCCCGAGTTAAAGCTGGGGCTGCAGTCTATTTTTTAATGTTTGCTGGTTAGAGTTTCCTTTGCTTTTAGCTGGAGTGAGAGGAGTCCTTGCTCGCACAAGTGTGTGTGGGGGGCCCAAAGTGACCAGGTGCTCATTGACTTAGAGATACTATGCCTGGAGGGCTTTCAGCTGCAAATTAATAACAGATAGTCTTACCACAAAAACACAGGGTAACAAGACAAAAGAAGGAGAGAAACAGAATGCCATCATGGAAGTATCAAATAAAAACTATATAATAACTAAGACAAGAAGTTTCACTGTTAGCAGAGTAGAGACAAATAGTTACATTTTGGGCAAATATTTATGAAGATCCTGTGGAACTTAACAAAGATGCTAAATGGTTAGAAGAAGTAAATGAAAGAATGAGGTTCAAATGTACAGGATATGCAATGGGATGAAGTAATGGCCAGATAGATTAAAACAAAGTTAAGAAAAGCTCCAAATTGGAAAAACCCAGGCCCAGATGCAGTACCTAACTTCTGCAATGAGTAAGAACTATTTATATGCACATCCTGAACAAACACTAGCCTGGTTAACAGGAAAAACAATGCTCCTCCTTAAGAGTGAACCCGCAAGCTACCCTAAAAGCTATAGACCAATAACTTGCCTTCTGACAACATATAAAACTATACACTGGAATTGATGCTGACAGAGTTTATAATTATTTAGAAGAAAATCATGGCAATAGAATGAAGGGGTAGTAAAAAGCAATTGTATGAAACAAAAGATCGTTTGATGTTAAATAAAGTCATAATGTAGAACTGTAAAAAAGGGAAGAATATGGCATGGACAGACTTACAAAAATGCATTTGACAGTATCCCACATTCATGAATAAGAATGCTTAAAAATGTACAAGATGCAGCCTACGCTAATAAATTCCATCACAATGACTGTGAAACAGTGGCAAACCACTTTTCAGATAAGCCAGGGATAAAAATTCAAAAGGGAATATTCCAGGGTGACTCTGTCACTGCTGCTGTTTTGGCTTGCCCTTAACCCATTAAGTTGTCCACTTAATAGATTAGGTCATGGCTATAATTTGGCGCCCAGAAAACAATAAAGTGTAAAGACTTATTTTCTTATTGTAGATGATTTAAAACTGTGTAGCTCATCAGATGGGGGAAATGAAAGCACAACTGCAAGTAGTCAAAACTTTTTCAGATGAAATAAGAATGTCATTTGGTCTTGAGAAGTGTGCAAAAGCAACCTTTAAAGCAGGAAAGCTGCAGCACCAAGAAAACATCAGCCTGGGGCAAGAATGTGAAATAAAAGAACTGGAGTAAAGAGTGTATAAATATTTGGGAACTGATGAAGGATCAAAAATAAAACATGAACAAATGTGCATAAAACTTTGTAAGAAATATTTTAGAAGACTTTAATCCTGAAAGCAGCATTGACATCTAAGAACAAAGTCCAAGGTATAAACCAATTTGTTCTTCCTGTCCTAACTTAAATTTTTGGAGTGAGTGACTGGCCCCAAAGGGTGTTGGATAGTTTGGACAGGAAAACAATAAGGATGCTTCACACTCATTAAAATATTTACAAAAATCAGTGCATACCAAGACTATATATTCCCCGTTCTGAAGGAGGTATGGGCCTCCTCGAAATTGATTACATGTTTAGATCTCCGATAGTGGGATTGCATACATATCTGCTGACCTCACAAGACCTAGACCTAAATATAATGAAAGCTTTTAAGCATGAGGAGAACAAGTCTAAGATGACTTCCCTCATGTTGATCAGGGTCGACTGCAGGAATGGTTAAGCAGAGGTGAATTTAAACCAAAAGACGAAAGGTTAATATTGGCAGCCCGAGATAGTGTACTATGTACATGTTAGTTTACAAAGTCCATTGAACATGTGGGAGAAACAAACAAATATAGGTTTTGTAAAACAGAATTGGAAACAGTCGCATGTCTTGGCCACTAATGGCCGAAGGACTGCATACTGAGAGACATAATAATGTGGCAAGACTGTTGCATTGGGGATTATGCAAACAATATAATACTGAAGTAGCTGAAAAACACTGGAAACATGAGCCACAAAGCATCATAGAAAATGAAGTCTACATCACATGGGATGATCCATTATCCACAGTTCAAAAAATAGATGAAAGAAAACCAGATATAGTAGTCTGTGAAAAGAAGGCAAAAGTAGCATTGATTTATTGAAATCACTACACCCAGTGACTACATTGTCTTACGTACAGAGAGACACAATATCATAAAGTACCAGGATATGCAGGCAGAAACAAGGGCAATGTGGAAGAAAGATACCCAGACAGTTTCAGTAGTAGTAAGAGCAATGGGTCTTATAAAAAATAATTTACAATCATACCTAGGAATTGCAGGAGGAGTTGGGCACATTGTGGATGCTGCTAAGAGCACTCTTGGCTAATGCAAAGATTGAAACAATACTAACTTCATGAACTTTAATCATACTTTGACTTAGGAATAGGACTGTTTGACATTCTTTCAAAAAGTGGTAGAATTCTTTATTCTATTTTAGTTTTATGTTTGTGTCCTACACCACAGAGCTCAGGTTTTGACTCCAAGGTCTGTCAGCACCACTTACATGGTTATGAAACTGAAATTAATAAGTAAACAAATATCTGAATAAAGAAATAATGACAATAAATTAAATGATTTCATACAGAGGTTGTTTAGTTCATGGTACCTTGGAGAGTACAGTACACATCTGTTGTTTTCATGCTTATTAAAATGCACAATTAAATGTTTGCTTGTTTACAGGTACCATGTTATCTGTGTATATAGCATGTACTCTTACAGGACAGTAGGCAGTATTCAGAAAGGAAAAATAGCACAATATGTAAAGCTAAACTGTACAGTAAGTGTTTGCAATTCAGAGATATCTGTAGCACAATCGTTGTATGAAAATTGGTGTGGTCAGTGGTATGTAATAATGACATTCAAATGAGATGGATTATAAAAATACATTCATCAATAAACTGATGTTTTGTCTGCACTCTGCATATATATTCTATATGCAGCGTGAATATTTGTAAGATACTTGGTAATTGTATATTAATTTCATAAGTTCATAGGTATATACTAGGTATGCAGTTCAAAAGACCATTGAGAACCATAGCTAGCTAAGCCCAAGCACTGTCAAGTGAGTTAAACTCCATGGTCAAGAAGCACCATGGTATACCCCAAAGAGGATTTATGATTTCCCGGCTATTCATCCAGAATATTACTGAATACAGACTATGTGTAGTATTGCTTGATATGCATAGGAACTTTATTCAGTAGGTAAGGATTCCTTGGGATAGAAATCTGTTGTGCCAGCCATGTTCTATTTCTGTGTCTATAAAAGATTACAGTCTTTGTTGTGGGTGTTCATGGTGGTGTGTGTTTTGCATAGCTGTAAGTGGTCAAGCAGGGTGGAATGGGCTTCTTGCCCTACTGATGGACAGCACTCTGCTGAAGAATGGCATACACAGCAAAAACTGCACATATCAACAATGCCATTTGAATCCTTCATACAAGTATTGCCATAAATAGTAGGCAACAGTAAGCATTGTGGAAGGTAGTATAGCTCAGCAAACTGTGTGGCCTTAGTGTAAATATCATAATTCGGGCTTTAGCATACATTTTACATGTAATACCTTTGGTGCCACAGTACATCGCAGGTAATGTTAGTATGTTCCAGAAAGCAATATCCAAGACAGGTGTTTGTTTTCATTCACGTGGAAGAGCACCAGCAAGGTACCAGGCAGTCAAACATGCAGGAAGCTGCAGTCAACAAAGCATGTTGTTGGAAGGTGCAATGTGTTTTACAAGTAACACCCAGCTTCTGCAAATAAAAGACAACAATGTTAGGCATGTTAGAAGATGTTATTTTTCAGCTATCTTTCATAAGTGTTGAACTTCTATCTTCCTAATTTCTGGATGTTCCCTTTTGATGCCCTTTCCCATTGCAGATGAGAAGCTGCCATGATGCTAAATGAGTGTGGAATCTAAATGTGGGGTATATGTTTGGGGTCCAAGCTTCATCACTCTACTGTTTTCTTCAATACAGCCCTCACCTTCAGTTGGGTATGTATGGTACCCTTCTCATGGCAGAAAATTGCTTCTTCTTAAGTACCAGTTTATGATGAAACTGTGTGAGTAAACTTCTATGTTGTAGGCACAATGTTTGGTAATGTTATAGGCATTGTACTACATTCCATTCTGTGGCCCCTGTGGCTAGAGCCAGCCACTGGTTCCTCGCCTCTTGATCAGTCATAGGTTGCTCCTATTTATCATTAGAATATTCTTATTCTGACAAGCTAAATACTGCACAAAGGGCTGATAAACAACAGGTTATGAAGAACAATCTCTTGTATAACTGATGACATATATTTTGAAGTTTGCCCCATAAGGTTTGCACTGCTACCCCGTGGCTTTGTGCAGCCAGGTGATAGCTTGCCAGGTATAATGCTGCCTTCAACTTGTTTTAATCAGCCTCTAACAGTAGTGTGAGCCCTCCATTGTTTTACTGCAATGAGCTATACAACTGGGCAACCTTGCACCTTCCTAGAGTCTCTAAACTGCTGTAGTACTATCTTGTAAGCCCCCTAATTACCTGTACTGAGGGTGTTTATTATCTGTTATTCTGATATGTCCACTGATACTGTGAATTAATTTGTACCCACACTGGTACTGGTGCTGTTTCTAGTGCCACTCTATTGAACTGAGCCCACTGTGAAAGCAACATAGTGTAAAATGTCCAATTATTCTTCACCTCACACTTTCTGCTGATTGTGTAAAATGTCCAATTATTCTTCACCTCACACTTTCTGCTGATTGTGTAAAATGTCCAATTATTCTTCGCCTCACCATTTTTGCTGACTACTCCCTGCCTGAATTATACATATGTTGTCCGATTTTGGGTTGTGAGTACATTATTTGACTTCTGATTGTATATCCAGGAAGAACTCCAACTCTGTAACGGCAAATTAATGTCTACATGTAATTTACTCTTGGCCACCTCCTGCTGAGCTTGCTTCCTCCTAAGTACCTCCCCCACCAAAGTCTTAGGGATATGGCAACAGTTATCCTGAAAAATAAAATCCAGAACAGTCGCAGTGTATGCCAACACACAAGTAAGGTTATCATCTGTAAACTTTTAGATGACTGAAGGAAAGAGTATTCTTGTTATTTGGATCACACTTTTTAATAGTCTTGCCAACTGGCATGTAACAAATGGAAAGGACTGTTACTTGTTGTTGTTGTGTCTTTCGGCTTTTCCCGGTTAGGGGTCGCCACATCGGAACTCCGGTCCGCTAATGATTGGCAGTTGATTTTTACGTGCTGAGTTGCCAGCCCTAACGCACAACCTTCAACAAAGGTACGCCCATTCACGCATGTCTCCACGCAGAAGACGCTCTAGCTGAGAGTCGAACCGGTCAGCATCTTAATGTGAGGCGACAACGCTACCGCAGCACCACCACCACCGCGGATAAAGGACTGTTACTTGTAAAACTAGCAATAAAGCGGCAGTGACATGGATGCTGTTAGGAGCAGCTATACTGTCACTTTAGTCAAGATTCCTCCTGCATGCCAGTGTATGGGTGTGTGCATGCATATATGTATACATCCACATTTAGGTAGGTGTCTGTAAACATAAGCAGAGACACAAATTCAGACAGATTTTTATAGAGTCACACACACACAGACACACACACACGTGTGTGTGTGTGTGTGTATGTATGTATTACAAATATATATATATATATATATATATATATATATATATATATATATATAAAAAACATGTGTGTGTATAGACATACAAATATATGTGGATATATAAAGATACAAAGATATACAGCAAATACATTTTAAACAACCAAAGTAATGTATATGATGAACACAATATGACACCTGCATTTTTTTTTAATTATGTATTTCCGCCTTTATAAGGGGTTAGTAAGTGGTCTAGTCAACGCAGCCATCTCGGTCACAAAAGAGGCACGTTTGAGAAAAATTGAGAATTCCAATATTAACAGTGAAGTATACCACTAAAACAATTATGTGCAATGCATACAACGTTTTGTTTTAATAAAATACACACATTATCACATGTCCAGAATATACAAGTTTGACAGGCATTCAAGAATGCCTTGAATTGCAACATAGACATAGCAAGGGTGTGGTTTTACAAGCACATGAATATAAACTTAGATTACATATTGCATGCATGCTTATGCACATACACAGGAAAATATGGGGAAATATAGAGACTGCATTTGCCTCAACTTTCAAATTGTAAATAATTACCAATAAAGGGGAAAAAAAACATGTAGCAACAAGCATGAAACAAAAACAGAAGAAAAATACAATTGCCTAGGCTGGGATAATCATCCCACTAAGTTTTACAAAAAAAGAAGCACATTCTAAAAATGTAATTTTGCTGCTACAAAGTCTGCAGATCTAAGTGTCACTAGATAGCATTTCCGACAGAGGTTAAACCAGTCATTCAACTAATCTAATAGCCTATGGGTGGGCGAAGCAAAATACAAAATGACAAACTGTAAACTCTTAGCACTTCCTATTATAACCCCCCCCCCCCCCACTGAAGTGTGTGAAATCTGACCTGCAGTATGCCAACAAGCTTCTCTGAAAACCCTGCCTTTGTGTGAACAAGTGACTCACAGAACACTAAAATGTAAACCAAGTACTCTAGCAAGCAACTGATTTTAGAATCAATATAATGCCCCTTTAATACTAGCTAAAGCAAAACGTCAACCCTGCTTAGGTTCATAGGTTCATACTAGGCTATCTGCCCAAGGGCATTTATAAGCCTAGCCCAGAGTTTTGTGGCTTTCGCCACTCCTTTAGTTTGGAGGATACTATGCCCATTATTTTGCTGTGCCTCTGTCAAGCAGAGATAATCCCTGGGGTATATCTTCGATCTCCCATCCATTGGTCAAGATTTCTCTTGAACAAAGTCAGCGAGGTGCTCTGCCTCACATGTATCGGGATTTTGTTCCACAGCATAGGGAGTCTCTGGGTGATGAATCTGTCCCTCCAGCACGTCCTATTAATAACCGTGTCAAGGTTTAAGTCTCCCGCCCTTGTAGTTCTGAGGGATCTAGATTTTTTGAGGTGGCATGTTCATCAGTTCTGGGTTGGACATGGCCTTGCATGTCAGGCACAGGTCACCTCTGAGCAGACGGTAAGCGACTGAGTAGAGCTGAAGTTCCTTCAGTCGGGCAGCATAGGACATATTTTTGAGACCCTTTATCCTTTTGGTGAGGAACTTTTGGGGCCTTTCCAGTTGCTGCAGGTGTCGTGTCAGATACATTCCGAATGGGGCATTATACTCAATCATTGGTCTGATGAGTGATGAGTACAGGGGGACAATGACTTCCCTTGATCTAGATGTGAATCCCTTCATGATCAGGTGGGCAATGTAGAAGGTCTTCCTAACTACATTGGCAACGTGAGTGTCAAATGAAAGGTTACTGTCAACCTGGGTACCCAGATCCCTGATTACCTCTTCTGTGCTTAGTGGGTTGCCGCCTATATGGTAGCTAGGGGTAACCTTGTTTTTCCCGAAGGGTATGACTATGCATTTTTTGGCGTTTAACTTTAGGCCATGGCTCTGGCACCAGTTTTCCGTTTCTATAAGACCTTTCTGAAGGATATCTGTGTCAGATGTGTTCTCAACTATGGCGCCCAGTTTGCAGTCATCTGCAAATTTTGTCAGCCATAATCCTCCTGTGTTTGCTTGTACTTCTGAAAAGTAGATGCCAAACAAGAGAGGGCCCAGGACTGAGCCCTGTGGGACACCACTTGTGACAGGCTTTGAGTCTGACATGGCGCCAGCAACTCTGACCCTGTGGGTTCTGTCACTTAGCCAATTTGCAACCCATCTTGTGATGTATGGGTTTACATTTAAGCTGATGAGTTTTTCAATGATACCTGAGTGGGGTATTGTGTCGAAAGCCTTTGCCAGGTCGAGGTAGGCTGTGTGTACTGCCTTTCCCTCATCAATGGCCTTGGTGACTGTTTCGAAAAAGTCAACCAGGTTTAAAAGGCATGATCTGCCCTTGACAAAGCCGAACTGGGTCGGATCCAAAGTCTGCAAGTCTCCTATGTCTTTATTTATGAGTTCCATTATGATCCTCTCCATAGCTTTGCAGATCAAGCTTGTCAAGCTGATGGGACGGTAATTTCCCGGGTCGGTGGAGGCACCGCCTTTGTGAAGTGGGACCACAGTTGCCGTACGCCACTCCTTAGGCACGTATCCTGAGGTGAGGCTAAGGTTAAACAGCTGCCCTAACTGCGGGTTTAATTCCTCATTGAGTTTGTGGAGCACACATCCGGGGACACCATCTGGTCCCATGGATGCTGTGTTTTTTGCCTTGGAGAGAGCAGTTCTCATCTGAGCGTTAGAGATGTTAGGGGGGCTATAATTCTCTGGTATAGATATCTCACCTTTTGGGGGAGGGGAGAGTTTGCACTGAACCTGTCAGCCAGTATGTTGGCAATGTCTGTAGGTTCAGTAATTTTTACATCATTTTGAACTAATTCTGAGCATATCTGGGAATTTCCTCCCAGGTTTCTAGCATAGCTAAAGAAGGCCTTATGATTGTCCTTTGAGTCCTTAGCGACTTTTCTCTCAAAATTTGCCTTGGATGATTTTATGAGAGATCTTAGTTTTTTACTTATAATGATCAAGGGTGTTTTCCCTTTTAAGGATTTTGCTCTATCTTGTAGTAGCTTCCTCCTTTTGTTGTAGAGCTTGTTTATGGCTGGGGTCCACCAAACTGGACGCTTGCCTTTGGTACAAAGAGTCTTTGTTTTGTTTGGGATTGCCTGATCCATGCAGTCCTGTAGGTGCTGGTAGAAGGCATTTGTAAGTGATTCAGCGGCTTGAGTAATGGTTTCCGCTGTCTCGGGGGCCTTAAAGAGACCTCACTAGCCTTTAGAAGTGTGAAGTCAGCTTTTGAGAAGTTCTTCACTGTGGTCTTTTTTTATCTCAGGTGGGGGCGGGATGTGGACTTCCAGTGAGATTAGTTTATGGTCTTATCTCACCAGTGAAGGGTATACCTCCGGTGTTGAACATTGTGACCCCATGTTCGTGATGATGAGATCTAGTATGTTATCTCCTCTTGTGGGGGTGGTGACTAGTTGTTCCATGGCATTTGAGTTTATGAACTCTAGGAACCTTTGGGCTAGAGTGTTGGGGCTTGAGTAGTGATCCCAGTCTATATTCGGGTAGTTGAAATCACCTAGTATGATGGTGTTTGGAGATACATTTATCCCCTCCAGTGTTTTCAGGAAAGCTATGTGAGGTTCCTGAGATTGAGAGGGTGGCCTGTAACATGCTACAAATTGCAGAGCAGTCTTGCCTATGGTTAATTGCACCTGGATGGTCTCCGATGCATCGTGCGTTGCCACCAACCTTGAGGTGTGGGTGTTCTTGATGAATATAGACACCCCCCCTCCTTTCTTGGTGTTTTCTGGATTTTGGGGCCGGAACGCATGATATGAGGTAAAGCCTGATAGTGCCGGGGTGCTCTCGGGAGCCTTGAACCAGGTTTCAGTCACAGCACAGACATCGATGTTCTCCATACTGAGAAGGGCCTGGAGTGCGTGCATCTTGAGGTTGAGACTTCTGGTATTGAGCAGCATTACCCTTACTTTTCTTCCTTTTTTGTGTTCTAGGGTGGTAGGTTTAGAATTTGAGCCTTGCCTAAAAAAGGCACTATGGGGGTTGCAAGAGCCTTTGCCAGTATCCGGAAGCCCAGGGGTGACAGGTGCAAGCCGTCCCTTGCGAAGCAGCGTGGCTTGTCCAGCATGTCATCCCAGGCAGACAGACATTGGATCCCCTTTGAATGACACCAGAGTTTAAGCCAATTATTAAAGCTGATCATCTTGTCTCTGTATTGTGGCATCATTCTTGGTGAAGGTAGGGTACTGCTCAAGGTCAGGGTCATACCTAACTGGGCTACATAATCAGAGAGCTCCTCTATGTCTCTTTTCATGTAGTCCAAGGAGGTACGTCTCAGGTCGTTCACACCAGCGTGGACAATGACAGAGTCGTACTTGTACCTGCTGTTGAGAGACCTGAGTGCTTGCATTATGTGGTGGATTCTAGCGCCCGACAGGCAGCTTACTGTGACCTTTTCCTTGTTCAATCTGGTGAGCGGGACATCAGTATGTCTGACTATGGAGTCACCAATGACGAGTGTGTCTGGCATTGTGTTTGGCCTTAAGGGCTGTGACTGTTTGGCACACTGACTATGTGGTCTATGTGTTGCATGTGTTGTGTCCTGAGGTGGCAGTTGTTTGGGTGTCTGCTTTGGTGGCCTCTGCTGTTTTGGTAGATTTTTGATCAGAGCCTCCGAATATGTCTTTGTGTATTTATGTGTATGATTTGAAGTTGTGATAGTACTATGTGAGACTGGGTTTGTGGTGTTTGAGGTTACCTTCTCCTCCTGTCTGGTCTTACCAGTCCTATGTTGACAGAGCTCAGCCTCCAGTTTGGCTATATAGTTGCATCTCTCGCGTGTATTTGTGTTTTGTGGGAGAAGAAGGTTGTCTGTGTACATGAGACAATTGTAACATTGCCTCAATATTCCCAGATTCACCAGCTGAGCAGGAGAGGACACTAGCAACTGATCCCTCGACATGCTAGAAGGAATAGACAAGGACTTTAAAAGACTCCGGGGGATGTGGGTGATCGAAAGGGTTTTTGGCTGGTGGGGTACTATGTATAATAAAAGTGCTATATCAAGTAAAAAAGTACTTTAGGAGCAAGTGCTAGGCTTTACAGATAGAGAATATTCTACTTAGGAATCAAGTAGAGCTGAGCTTTTTAGATATAGAATACGCTGTTTAGATCAGCAGTACAGTTCAAGGAAGGCTGTTTTAAGGGTAAATTTGAAGAGTGGACTTTAGGTAGCCCGAATAGTTTAACCTTGATTAACCGCCGCTGCTCTTGTGTGCTCCTGTAGCAACTCCACGCTAAAGCGTGCTTTATAGCAGGGGGCTGGAAAAAACAGGAAATGACCCAAAATGGCCAATGAATTACCAGTTGCTGTCTCTAACCACTCCTCTGAGGACAAACAGGCAGCTCAGTACTCCCCACTCTCACTGATGAGTAAAGAAGCTTCCCTCTGGCCACACAAGAAAATGGAGGAACACAGGAACCAAATACAAAGCCCAGGGATCAGCAAAATCTGATCACTGGAACAACTAGGTAGGAAAGTTAGGAAAGCAGAAGTATTTTTTTTTGGGTTTTTTAAATTTTTTTACACACACAGACAGAAAATACAGTAAATGCTTGTTTTTTCGACTAAATGCTATCAAAGGCTAGTACACTTGAGTGTATTAGCCTGTAGGTTAACTTATAAGCAAAACTTAAGCTAAGAAGTGCAGTCAACAAATTAAGCTCAGAAAAACAGAGAAAACAGGTAATATCACAATAATATATGCAGAAACAGTGGTCGAAATGCACAAAAGGTCGAAAAAAGCAATAAAAATGCTTAAAAAATACTTAGAATCAGGAAAGTCGCTTTTTCTGCTCTCTGCTGCCTTAGGAACTCTGCAGGGGACCACGAGGAGCTATGTAAAGTTCTCTAATGCCAGAAAAGCCCGACAAAGCATGCTTTATAGCAGGGGGCTGGAAAAAACAGGAAATTACCCAAAATGGCCAATGAATTACCAGTTACTGTCTCTAACCACTCCTCTGAGGACAAACAGGCAGCTCAGTACTCCCCACTCTCACTGGTGAGTAAAGAAACTTCCCTCTGGCCACACAAGAAAATGGAGGAACACAGGAACCAAATACAAAGCCCAGGGATCAGCAAAATCTGATCACTGGAACAACTAGCTAGGAAAGTTAGGAAAGCAGAAGTATTTTTGGGGTTTTTTTAGTTTTTTTACACACACAGACAGAAAATACAGTAAATGCTTGGTTTTTCGACTAAATGCTATCAAAGGCTAGTACACTTGAGTGTATTAGCCTGTAGGTTAACTTATAAGCAAAACTTAAGCTAAGAAGTGCAGTCAACAAATTAAGCTCAGTGGTCGAAATAAGCAATAAAAATGCTTAAAAAATACTTAGAATCAGGAAAGTCGCTTTTTCTGCTCTCTGCTGCCTTAGGAACTCTGCAGGGGACCACGAGGAGCTATGCCAAGACACGAACTGTGTACACTAGGCATCCTGTTTTATTGCAGAACCCACTACATTACTCTGAACGTGTTTATATTTTTGTTTTAAGTTTCCCAAAACCTGATTACTTGATTTCTGACGTCTCCCATTGTCTGCATACCATAATTATGTTATTACTTTTTTATTGCATCATTCCTTGTTTTTCATCCTGGTGTCATGCTTTCAGCTTTTTAAAACACCGGTTTAATGTGATTTTGGCATAATTGTGAATAGAGTAATTTTACCTCGTGCATAGCATAAGCATAAATTGCACGTAGGATTGGCATCTTTTCAAGTGACAAAAGTGGGGTGTTTCTTACTGAAACATGAGATTTTTTTCAACAGTATGTTTACCCATGCAAATTAAACACCAGCCATGTGAAATTTTAGTTGTTTCTACTGCTTTAGATTAAACCAGACTGATTCAGAAACACTGGTGGAGTTTTCTACCATGTGTGGAAAGATGCAACAATGATTATTTTCTCTTATATAATAGGGACGGTTGCAAGCTGTCATGATCTTAACCTCTTACTGCAAGAAGTCTGTGCAAAGACAGAAATATTGGGGCCAAATCGTAGACAGACTTTAAATATTGCTGTTATAAACTTGGAAAGTTGCCAGAGTAACAGGGTTTGCATTAAGGATAGGAAGTCTGAAAATCAAATGTCTGACTTCAGTCTGCGATAATTTGCCACTGCAGATTTCTTGAGAACAGACCCATAACATGAGGCAAAAATATGGACATTCTCTGAAATTCTGGACAGTTAAGAGGTATGTATACATGTTACACCATGTGATGAATGGTAACAGCTTATCGCAGCTGTAATGGTGCCTCTCTTCAATCTAGTATATCATATTCTGTCCTTTTGAAGGAAATGCATATTAAAAGTACATGGGCAGAATGGATGTTAAAAATAAATAAAAACGAAGCCACAAGGAAAGTGCAAGATTGCCACTGTTTTATTAGTCATATAGTCTGATACAGCCTAGCAATGGCGGCTGGTGACTTCAGATCAAAGGGATGCTGCAGGGGACAGCTGATTGGGATGGGGCCAGCTAGAAAGGGATGGGATTAACTTCAATAGGTGGAGCCACGTTACAGGAAATAAACACTGATCATGCTTACTATTTTATATAAAATAACTGCTAAATCACTGTTACACATGCTGATTAGTCAAATACTAGACTAAATCTCATTTCAGAGCTAATGAGGTGTTTAGGTTATGCTATAACAGTACAAAACGTACATCTCTAAACAGTAAAAAAGTGGTTGGTCTTGACTGCGTGAAACTATTATGAGTACACATGATATGAGGTAATTTGCGTTTTGTACAAAGCTGAAGTAAGAAGATTTGGAAATCCCACAGTGCCATCTTAATTTATTCTTAACAATTCAGGGTCACTCCTACAACTAACATGCCAGTGGGTCTGAGAGGTGACACAAGCATACATAATAATCTTGGAAAGCCAGAATTACAACAGTAAACAACTGGGCCAGTCAGCTCATTTTATTCACAAACAGCTGTCAGCCCCCCTCCCCATTACTGAACAAAAGTATCTGCTTTGACACTGCAAGGATTAAAACAGAAATAATAGTAATAGTTGGGTCACATGCTTGCATTAATTTCATTTGGTTGACAGAAACATTAGTCACAGCTTATGTGTGCCAGCTTGTCTTATACAAATACACATTTCATTTTACTTTTTACCCAGGTTTGTCCACCTGGCTTTAGTCAAAAAACCCTTTTCAGCATACGTCCAGGGAGAAAAGCTGTAACATTACAAACATTTTTAAACAGACATTCATCCGAATGTATGGACAGCTATTACAGTCTTGCAAAGTCGGAATTACAACAACAGTCAACAGCATGGCCAGTTGTTTCATTCACACGTAGCTCCAATCCCTATCTCCCACCCACACACAGTATCTGATTTGCTCTTGTGAGGTAAAAAGGCAAAAAAAAAAAAAAAAAGATAAAAGATGACACTGTTATTTATATGTATTTTTTTTCACATAAACAATAACCAGAGTTCAGAGATTGTGGTTGATCTTACTTCACTCAGATGCACATTACTCTTGCAAAGCAAGTCAGAAGTAAAACAGTAAGGCCAGTCATTTCATTCACACTTAGTAGGCATAGCCACAGCCCAACTGCCTACCCACAGTATCTACTTTGAGCCTACAAGGTTTAAAATAATGAAAAGAGAAGACAGTTGCATTACTGTTTCTTTCACATCACATAGTCAAGATGTTGCAGTGATCTTACTTCACTTCACCCATACACACTTTAGTCATGCAAGACTAGAGTTTCAACAACAAAACATTCACACATCATCCTAATCTACCTTGATTAATCCTAAAAAGATATTTGGTTAAAAAAAAAATATGTATCCACAGACAGCCCCCAAAACATGCCATGGCACTAAGCTGCTTGGGCTCGGCCACAGCCTGCCTGAGAGAAGGGGGCCAAACTGTTTGAATCCATATCCTGTTACCCAGACACCCACAATAAACCTAGCTTGCTAAAACTGCACTTTCTACTAGACTAATGGCTATGTCACTGTAGCTTGCCATAGCTAACCTTGCTGAGGAAAGAGGAATCCTGAAAAAAAAATTGAGAAAAACAGGAAATTCCTTCCCAACTCTTAGTACAGTCTCCACTGTAGGCTAACAAAACCCTATCTTCTGTGAGCTAACTCTCCTTACTTTTATGAAGAAGGGTGGGAAGGAGGGTTACTCTGTGTTCTGGTTGCCGTTTGTTGTGCTCTGGTCAAGCATTACCTATTCTTTTATTTTTAAGCAGTAGCTAAGCTCCCAATTACATTTTTCAATTTTCCCTGCTCTTTATCTGCCCTACCTGTAACCTAACTGCCCTGTCTAGTTTATTTTGACTCCTCACTCCTCTTTGACATGTTAATTCTCCCTAGGCAGGCAAATGCACTGGGCCATCAATACCTCAGCCCACTTCCATTACCTATGAGGTAGATAAGTGTCCTCATACTTAACTTCAAACCATAGACAGGCAGAAACACACACACATACACACTTGAGATGGTGAATAATGGCCTCCGCCATGTATTTACTATGCATTTTAGCAGTCATAACTACCAATTAGAATGGACTGCTAGTTAAAGCCAAAGAAGATGAGTTAAGAAAATAATGAATCCTCAAATATGCGCGAATGGCAGGCCTTGGAAGAGAACCAGTCTGACCAATACAACCTCTACCTTCTGTCATAAAATGAATCTGCAGCCCCCAAAATACCTGCAGTTTAATGGAGCAACTTGTGGCAGAAATTACAACACAAGCCACTGAACTGTTTATGAAACAGTAAGGATTGGATCCCAGGCTTTGCCCACACCAGCATGCAAGGGTCCACCCCACTACCCAGGGCCCTAAGACTTTGAGGGTGTCTGCAGCCTACCTGGGGTGAGAGGAATAATTTGTCTGTCTGCTTCTTCTCCACCAAAGGCCCCCTGTAAATATAGCCTTACAAAACAGTCCTTCCTCCACAGAAGCATGACTCGTCATCCTCCCCTCCAAGTACATGTGGTAGGACTTCTAAAATATCATCCATAACTCCTGGACAACTACTGATATGCCTTATTCTGATACATGATCCCCATCCTACCTGTACAGCTCAGCTGTTTTCACATAATGACTAGATGCTGTATGGCTGTCCCTCATACTAACATTAATTTCCTAATGAACCTATTAGTGAGTATCTTGACCCTTTCTGTTGTCTCTAGCTGCCCTCCCTAGATTTTCTCTGTATGATATCTGACCATAAAATATAACTTTATGCCAGCTGTGAAGTGAATGCAGCAAGATGCATTTGATTTCTCTTTCTTAACATCGGACAGTCAGTAATATCGCTTCTGTCATGTGGATCATTAAAATGTCTGCTTATGGTAGTCTCCTGGCTTGTTCCTCTGTGATGTATTATACATGATTCAATTGTAATCATCTTGCACCTTGCCACTGAATGCATGTCACCTGTTGACTCAGTCTTAAGTTATTAACCCTAATTTAGGTCACAACTGGCATGATAACATAAATGTCCATTTTTCCAGATCTCAAATTGACCTACCTTGACATCTGTAAAAGAAACATTGGTCACTACTCTGAAGACCTAACAGATTCTTAATCTGTCATTGATCTCCATATGCCCAGCTGCATTATTATATTTTTTTATGTTCCTTTTAGATATGTCAGTGAAGTTGTCCCTATCGTAAAGGAATGTGGTGGGAATCTCTTACTATCAAGATTCAGTCCATCCAGTGCTTTGCTTAGAACCTCTCTGAATTTTTAAGCAGATAAGGGAGCATCATTTGCATGACAAAGGAACGGCACATTGTGACTCTGCCTCGTGCATAAAGGTGCCCCTCCACTCTGCTGTTCTTTATTCTGTGCTTGATGGGGCCTGTATCTATTGCCTACCTGCCAGCTTCCTTTTCATTGCTGATCTGTATTGCTCCTGTTAATATGTGCCATATCCTGTATCTATTTTTTGTGACCTCTTTGGCTTCCAACACCCAAGATGATTTTGTATGTTTGCCCTGCAGCAGTATCCCTGACATCCTATATGCTCACAAAAGGGCAATAAATATGCTCTTCTGAACACACAGGCCTCTTATTGAAAACTACACACGCCTACCTAGGCCTTTCATAGGCACTTGAAATAGCTGGGTACTATAGGTGAATGTTCAGCCTCCACTGACCTCCTTACTGTGAAAGTCTGTGCCAAATCCCGCCATACCTGAGTCTTCTGATACCAGCTGATTGCCACTGTGTGGGTGCCTGCTGTAACCTATGATATCCCCCTGCTGTTTTAGAGTAAAGGTAACTGGTCACTGTATTGCCTGCCCCTTGCCCACCCTGGGTCTTGTATGGCCTTCTGTTTACATTTAGCATTAGTCTCCTGAACCTGTCTCACTGAAAACAAGAAAATTACTAAGTAATATGATTTTCTGTACCTTGGATATGCTATGCTGTGCTCTTTAACAGATATTATTCTGCAATGCATGTTAAGGCAAACACTCATTAAATGACCAGCATTGAGTGTTCCCCCTAACTAATTGCTTAGTAAATTTGATAACTTGTAACCAAGTTAGATTGCTTCAGTCTTGCTTTCAAAACACTTCTGTGTCATTGGGTGCATTCCCTTAAGGGTGAGCCTACCCCATTAAAGTGGTGGAACAACATGCACTGCTTTATTGTCGTACAGTTATTAGCATTGTCTTTTTTCTCCAAGCTTTCATTTCTGAACAACTCCTGCATTTCTACTTACCCTTTTTGAGTTGACTGATTAACTCCCAAGCTAGTGGAAGCGTGGAAGTTGTAAATCACTCTCCCCCCACCCCTAATTCCCCAGCCATCCCCTGACCACCCATTATATTTGCTATGATCTCCACCCACTGTCACACCTCTTAAAAAACACCACAATAAAACCATGTAACCCTCTTATCTCACTACCTTTATAGTACTACAATTTTACTGCAAGTCTTAACTCTCTCTTGCAACTTCCTATACACCACCCATTATATTTGCTATGATCTCCACCCACTGTCACACCTCTTAAAAAAACACCACCATAAAACCTCATAACCCTCTTATCTCACTACCTTATAGTATGTACTACAATTTTACTGCAAGTCTTAACTCCTTCTTGCATCTTCCTGTACAAACAACACTCATCCAATCCGTAATATGTTTTTCTTTCCAAAATTTACCGTATTATACCTCCTTCTCCTTTCCTGTTCACCTTCCTCACCCCCTTACTACCAATAGCAAACAACTTCATAAAATACTTAACACTGCTAATACTCATATTACTGTATATTACCCCTGCTTCCACAACATCCTCACCAAAAAACACCACCACAATCCCAGTAATCAGACCAAACCTATTTCCCAGATCACCACTGTCAGAATCAGTCTGCTGTATGATTATAAAGACTCAGAAACATTTTTTTCCCTCTGGTTAAAAACACTAAAAAATTCATTCAGACTATCCTCCATAGTCTTTATTACTTCTTTTTTAACAGTTATTGAATTAGCACTTGTGACACATGCAAACTTACATTTATATAAAATAATAAAACTATAATAAATTAACATAATCAACATTACACAACTTGTTCACTTCTTGCCTTCTCTTAAACCTCATTCCTCCTGCAAAACTTTATTCTGTATATGTTGTTCCTACAGTTTTCATATTTTCTATGTAATTTGCTCCTACCCTTTTCTAAAGATTTCCACTTCCAGTTCTTTTATCTCTTACTGTATGTACTTCTTCAAATGCGGTTGGTTTAGACTTTGATTTCCATTTTCTAGTAAATGTTTGTTTTTTGGAAGCCATCAGAATTAAATTTGGCAAGGCCTTACTATGTTTAGGTAATTCAGATCATGTATCCCAGCTCAGAAAAATGTTTCTTTAGTTGCAACAATTTGCCCACCCAATATTTCTGACAGAGTAGTCTGTAGGGAATTTGTAAAGCCTGCCAACTCATTACCCCCCCCCCCCAAAAAAAAATATGTTCCCAATTACCTATCTCTTTGCAATCATATCTCCAACATTCACAGTCTACCTGAGAAAAGTTCTTTGGAGTCTGCCTAGGGTATAAAATACCTATGCAAATACTTCCATGCAAAAGTCTTTAAATTTTCTAGACTTTGTTGCATGTTTGGGAGCCATACATATATCCTCCCATTTGTTTCCTTGTGAATTGCTTATCCAGTCTCTCTTCCCAATCTTTTCTAACATTCTCTGATTCATATAGCTATCGTGCAATATTTTGTATGGCCAGCTAATTATCCCCTTTTTAACAACAGCTTCTGTTCTAGATTCAGCTGACAACTCTACTATGCTGGTATTTCACTTAGGATTCCCTTATCCCTTTATCTTTGCCTATATTCTGATATCAATCCTTGACAGGGAAGGCAGTCTGTAGCCACAGTAGAAATGTATTCTTGGCCTCTTCCCATTCTATTACCTTTCCCTCTCTAATTAGTTGCTTCTAGTACCTTTGTTCCTTTACCAATTTTCTCCAGTAAATTACTGCCCCATCTTCCCTATTCTATGTACACTCATTTGCAGTCTCCGAGGTCTGCTAGCTAAAGTGATTTTATCTGGACTAATACTTTATACTCTATTTCTTGTTAGCCCTGTCACCTTCTGGATCATGGGTGGGATACCAGACTTCACGGGCTCTCTGGATTGCCTCTATATTCCGTATTCTTCTTTGCCTGCACTCTGCCTTCCCTGTCAAGGATGGATATCAATCTCTAGCCTGCAGTCCAACTGTATTATTGGTCTTTTCCCATTATATTACCTTTACCTTTCTTAATTGTTTGCTCACAATACTTTGACTCCTTTGCCAGTTTTCTCCAGTAAATTCCTGCCCTCGCTTGCCTATTCTCTGTATCCCGATTTGCAGTATCCCTATTGGCAAAATCTCCTTTCTCCATTCTCATGTTGACCTAGTTCTTTCTTAGAATACTTTATGCTACTTATTCTGTATGGCTGGTTGATATTCTTAATAATCTGCATTCCAAATCCTAATCTCTTTATTTTTTGAGCCACCCCCCCCCCCCAGTTTCATCATCATCGTAGCTTTCCACTTTGAATTATAGCTTTCTGCTTGTGCTATGTATAGACTAACTGTGTAGCTCTAAAACATCCCTATAAATAAGGTAATCTCAAGCCACCTTGTTCTATTGGAAGGATCAGCTTATTCCATTTGACTCTTGCTCTCTTCCTCTCACAGATAAAATCCTTCAACTCTTTATGAATTAATCTCTACTGCTTCTCTAGTTAATAAAACATGCCTGAACTGTGTATAAAATTAAAGGGACTAACATTTTTCACTGCATGTATTTTGCTATCCATATCCATAGGCAAGAGATTCCAGTTTCTCAGTTTTTATATTGTATTTTGTTTGGTCTCTTCCCACATATCCTTATCTGCCAAAACAAAATCCTTTTTACCCAGACTCCTAAGTATTTCATTTTATTATATCCCCATAAATATGGGTATTGCTGAACCAGTTCATGTGTGGGTACATAGTTTGCAGCTATAGCCTTTGTTTTATCTTCATTAAGATAAATGATCTGAAACTATCTCAGAATGTTCCACAACACTGATGTATCTTTTTCTGGTTTTATCAGGTACAAAGTAATATCATCTGCAAATAAAGCCAACTTTCATGATTACCATACAAATTATATCTTTGAATTACCGAGTTCCTTATTTTATTTTCCAATGGTTCTAAATATAATGCAAATAACTAAAGGGAAAGAGGACACCCCTGCCTGTTTCCTCTGTTCAGACAGAACTTATCAGGACCCCCCCCTCCACTTTAATTTTCAATTCTGATCCCTCTTATATCCTTCTAATTTACCTTATTATTGTGTCAGGGAATGTAAATGCTTCCATTCCCCTACTCATAAAATCCCAGCTTACTCTGTCAAATGCTTTCTTGGCATCAAGACCCACCAACAATAGTGGTATTTTTTACATTCTGCATCCCCATAGATCATCATTGTTCTGTTAATGTTATTTAATGTTATCAAATGTTTGTCTTCTCATCACAAAGTCACTGATCCATATCTATCAATTTTGGTAACACCCTTGCCATTCTTTTAATTATTGTAGACATAGACACTTTATAGTCATGGTTTAAAACTGAAATGATCCATAAGAAGCTGGGTGTGATAAGTCTTTACAGTCTTTAGGTATTACAGCCACCGAAGCATTCTTCCAGGATGTTGGTGCTTCCCCTCCTTTTAAAATACTGTTTAAAAAAGCTTACATATCTGTCACTTTCTTCCCTCCTTGCTTCCAAATTTCCACAAGAATGTCATCTGTTTATGGAGACTTTCCTGCAGATTGATTATACATCACCATTTTTATCTCATGTCCTCCTATCCTAACTATGTATAACTGTGCATCCTCTACCTCCCAACCTTGCATATTTAATGCTTCCATAAATATTTGCATTTGTGCTTTTTCTTGATTTCCAGATTTCTCTACTTTATACAGATTTTCATAACATTTCTGAAATATGTCTACTATCTCTACAGGTTATTTTTCTTGTTATAGGCTCCCTAAGCCTGACAACAACTCTTTCTGTTACCTGAGTTGTTGTGCTAAAAGTTTTTGTGCTGTGGAGTCATTACCAAAACATAGTTGCTTAATGGCAGTCTTTCTAAATTCATACATATTATCCAGGTAGTCTTATTTTTTTCTTTAGTACTCTGCAGTTGTGCCTCTTTTTGTTCTGTGAGATTCCAATTATTCTGCAATACTCTAAACTTTGTCAGTCCCTCTGAGTAATTCTTGTTACTTCTTAACCATATCTCTTTTTTTTTCTTTTATTTCTACCCTATTTTTAAACTCTACTTTCATTTTATCCAACCCCCCCTAGCTATATCTTCTGAAGAAATGTCTGTCTTCCATAATAATCCCCAAATAATTTCCAGGACCCAGTCCTTGAATTCCTCTTTTTAATAGATATGTGGGGAAGTGCCAGTGTCTTATTTTTATTTTATTACTCTGCATTTTTATCATCTTTGTTACTGGCACTTGATCTAAAATACTTGTTGAATATGTATCAAAACTTTCAGGTAAATGCATGTTAACGCATGTTAAATGTTCCTGTGAAATGTAATTTCTGTCTAGCCTAGCCCAGTTGCTGTACCTTGTGGAGTAATATGCAAATTCTCCAAGTTTCTCCTACTAAAATTATACCTTCCATACCAAATATTTTCATACATTTCTTCAAAAATCTACCCTATTTTTGTTAGATTTTCCTTTCTAGCTCCCCAGATACTTCCTCACTGTTGCAATTCAAATTCCAGTCCCCACTTGTACATTCCCTGCTGAAAGCTGATTGTCAGGATTTTCTTAAGTTCCATTGTAGCAGTTTTAGGTAGAATATAAATACATGCCAGCGTAATCCTCCTCTCTTGCCAGTAGTCCCTTACTACCAGAAGAAAATCTACCCTATTTTTGTTAGATTTTCCTTTCTAGCTCCCCAGATACTTCCTCACTGTTGCAATTCAAATTCCAGTCCCCACTTGTACATTCCCTGCTGAAAGCTGATTGTCAGGATTTTCTTAAGTTCCATTGTAGCAGTTTTAGGTAGAATATAAATACATGCCAGTGTAATCCTCCTCTCTTGCCAGTAGTCCCTTACTACCAGAAGTCTATCGTTATTATCTTTTTTTCCTCTTCTATCATTATTGTATCTCCACTAGCAATTAATATAAGTACTCTCCTTTTCCTTTGTCCCACATATTCCAATGAAAAATATACTGAAATCCTTGCTTTATCAAATTCACATGCTCAGTTATTTCCAAATGCGTCTCCTGTAGCATAGCTATTTGCATTCTGCATTTCTTAATATAGTTCACTACTTTCTCTTTTGAATATACATGTGAAATCATTCACTTTCCAAGATAACATGGAAAGTGTTGCCATTTTTATAAGAAATTATTGTTCCTACCTATTATGTATGACAGGTTTTTAAAATGTGTTAGATGCATATACTAATATTTGGCAGGTTGATCTTTTACCCAGTGGTTTCTTGTCATGTCCCTTTGAACCAATGTCCCATTTTACAAGAATTTTTGTGAAAATCCTCAAACAGAAAAAACACACACCCCAGAATACATAACCTATTAACTTAATACAAACACACAAAAATGTGTAGCTCTTTAAATAATGAAGTGTTTTATTTATTTTATTCAGCTCTGAGCACATTTGACTTACTGTTTTTCATCTAGATTACTGGAAGACACGTCTTGCACCAAAAATGGAGCTTGAATAGCTTTTTGCTGAACAGCTGCCAGATTCTTTACAGCCAGTGTTTTCTCTTTGTGTTTTGTGGTTGATTTTCTTTCAGGTTCTCTAAATTTCTTTGCTGACATCCAGGCTGTGCACTTACTAGCCAGTAACCAAAATTTTACCTTATAAGACACATTCAGTGGCTCTCTTTTCTGAGTTTGTTTTCACACTGAGAAAGCTGAAATACTCGTGTGCAGCCATCTTGGAAGACTTTTTTTTTTTTTTTTTTTTTTTTTTTTTTTTAGTCTTTTATACTCCTTTTTAAGAGTAGCATTGAACCCAGCCCAGGCCCAACAACTCCCTTTCCTCAACATCAAAACTACTGTCTTTGTACACTGTCCTGTACCCTTCTCAATGCACTTAGCATGAGAAAAAAGCTGAATCACATAAGTGCTTTTATTTCCTAGCACAAACCAAAACTCTAGCAGTCACAGAATCCTAGGTCAAAGAAGACTCCACCAACTTCCAACACCATCTAACCTCCTACATGTATGTCAATGATGCCAGACCACGTAAGCAAACAGGTGGAGGCTCTCTAATTTTGAACAGAAATAACCTAAACCTAAAAGCCATTGCCCAGGTAAACTCCTCCTCATACTCCAGTCTTAATTGGATTCTCTTAAAATTTGCAGCTCCCGAATGCAAACCACTGCTGATAGCTACTGCCTATCTACCACCCCCTGCTTCCCTAAATAAATTCAGATCACTCATCACTAACATCCTTAATAACTGTCCCAAAAATAATAATGTAATCATTCTAGGTGATTTCAATCTTAATTATTCTGGCCCTCTTTCACCTGACATGGGTACTTTCCTAGCAGACCTAGGTCTCCTTCAATTCATAAAAGAACCAACAAGACATAACCTCAGGTCCTCTAAACACTCCTTCCTCGACCTGATTATTACAACTGTACCAAACTCCATCACCAACATAGTCATTCTGCCACCATCACTAAGCAACCGCTGCCCATTCACCTTTACTGATGTCAGCCATCCTGTAAAACTTCCACCAATATTAAAAGCTTGCAGAAACCAGATAAGCACAAATATAGACAAACTCTGAATCTTTCTTACAGCCCACAGCTGGAAGCACATACTCTCCTTACATGTCCTTAATATAGCAGCTGTAAGTCAAACAAACTTTCTACTCCATTTGCAGGGCAAGTTCTTCCCACTTTTTCACAGGCTTTATAAACCCACCAAAATTGAATGGTTCTCCACTGAACTCAAATATCTTTTAACTCCAAGGGATGAAGCATGGCAAAAATAGACTTCCACAACTGACAACCACACCTGTTTTATAGTCTTGTGTAACCTAGAAGTTCATCAGAAAGCAGAAAAGAAATCTCCAAACAGATTACCCTCTTACATTCCCCAAAACACTTTTGGAAAGAGGTTACCCTACTTACAGGAAGAAAAGCTCATCATGAGAATCTGACTAAAATACCATTTAGTGTGGTACAGCAAAACTTTTTTCAGAAGATTTCCTTAAAAATGTAACAATCTGCCAATATACTCCATATCTTCGACAGGTCATGCATTGCCCACCCCTCCAGATTTCACCCCCCTTCTACTTCAAATGCATACATCCCAAAGAAGTCTCTATTCTACTTGAAAATATTTCCACTGAGACCCCTCCTGGATCTGACAACATAAACCCCTGGTTTATGTATCACTGCAGAGCGCATCTATGTCTTCCTCTCACCCACATTTATAATATATGTCTCACACAACACATCATGTCACAGATTTGGGAAACTGTTCTAATTAAACCCCTCCCAAAGTAAACCAACCAAAAGATACCTGTCACGTCTGTTGAATATCCATCCTCCATGTTTTGGGCAAAAAGATGGTCTGCACCCAAAATCTTTCTCTATATCCAGCAGTACCACCTCTTTTCATCCAAACAACATGGATTCTGGCTGGAAGTACTATGACAGCACTTTGATCCCTAACTGATGTCATCTTGCTAAACTCTGATAGTGGCCTCTTTACAGGTGCTCTATTTGTAGACCTTACAAAGATATTTGGTCTGTAAAGGGAGTTGTTATTGTACTATGTTGAGATACAAATTTCCTGTAGTACATAATTAGATACTTGGCCCCATCCAGCTGCTCTAAGGATTCCTTAGTCTTTGGCATTGGGTAATCATTTTACCGTATCCACACAGCAGCTGGTGCTGCCATCTTTTTTGGAACTAGCTCCACTGCTGAGGATCAGGGACTGTTGAACTCCTGGATTGCACCCATTTCCAATATGCCTTTCAGTTTCTGTTTCAGAGCATGTCTAGTGGTTGGTCACTGGGGTCCTTTGTGTAATGCTCCATCAGTTGAGACACCCTTTAAACATCTACCATTAAACATATCCTCAAATTCCTGCAATACTACTACTAAGCTAGTTTTAGGGAGAGTGCCACCCCATCTACCAAGTGTCAGATTGAGCATCACCAAGATCTACCTTAACTCTGGCTCCTCATGCCATTCACTGACTATGCTAAGTGACGAGGCCTCTCCATCATGATAGAATTTGTGCTTTGGCCTCCTGCCTGGCTACTGTGCCACATAGTTAACATCACCCATCTTTCTTACAGTGGTGAAAGGGCTCTCCCTGGCTGCCTGCAGCTTGTCATGTCTCACAGGCTTAATAACCATCACCTGTTGCCCTTCACAGTACCCTGCAGCTCTGGCTATCCTATCATACCAGACCTTTTGCTGCTGTTGTGCCTATGATAGGTACTCCTGAGCAATCCTCATGAGCTCCCTACATCTGCTCTCCTTGACTCCTGAATCCCAATTGTGTCTTAGTATTTGTAGCAATTACATCCCATCAGGCTTTCATCGTTATATTAACAAAAGGTGCTAGCAGGTCTAGAGCTTCACACATTTTACAGATATTCCCTGCCCTTTGACATTCAGCAAAACACAATTGCACATCCCTTTCATGAGAGCACACACTGCATGCAGATATGAGATAAAAAATATATTCTGTGATATTTAGCCCAGTGTTATCCTAACTGCTTTTCTTTAAGCCTGGCATTACCCCTGGGTTCACAAACTGCATGGACGATAATTATGTTACAAGTTTTATGCTTTAGTATTTTTTTTTTTTTTTTTAAGAGAAGAAATATTACTGACCTTAATTCTATTGAGATGGACTGTTATTGTAGCTGTAGCTGTTATATTCTCACTGCTGAGAGCATGGACAGATCTTGTACTGTGTTTAATTAGGGAATTTTCCATCAGTAAAATGCCCATATTTAAAGGGCTAGGTACATGTTGGGGTTCTTTACTTTCTCTGCTAAAAAGTCAGGCGAGTAAGAATTACAGCTTATACTTTTCATTTGAGATCTTTTGATGTCCACTGAACATGCTCAAATTCTTTATCCCCTAATTCCCTGTTTCTAGATCTTTTTGCTAAACTTTTCGTTTGGTACTTTAGACTATCTTGGTCATTCCTATGAGGTTTAGCACCATGCTGTGGACTGAATATTTTGTTGTTGGGCCTAACTATTGTGTGTATGGAGGCAGTGGGTAGTATTCAGATTGAGACAAACATTGAAAATGGTGTGTTAACCACTATGATTGATATAAGCATTTATTTTATTTTTGAGCTAAAGTAGGAACATTAAGTGCAAGATTATTGTCAGAAGGGTCGAGAACATCAGTCTGACAAGTCAAATCTAACTGCTGTGGTCTTACGTAATAGTCTTTGTAGCAATATCAGTACCTATTTTGAAATCAAATTCCTCCTGAATGACAGGTGTTTTGTTTAAATGCAGATGACAGGCAAAGTCCTAAGGTGATTGTTTTTCAGTAACAGAAATTAAGGGTAATATAGGTTGCATGAGTGAATCAGCATTCTTAGGTGATTGCCTACAGTCTATAGGTATACCAGTGATATTCTTCCTAGTACCACAAACCAGTAAGAGGAAGAATATCACTGGTATACCTATAGACTGTAGGCAATCACCTAAGAATGCTGATTCACTCATGAATGAAAATAAAGTGGATTTATACCTGTGCTTTTTGTGGTTTCTACAGTCTCTACAGCTGGTGAATCTTTAACAGTTATTGGTTAAGCTTTTTTTCTTTTTTTTTTGTGTTGTTATATATGTTTATATATATATATATATATATATATATATATATATATATATATACACACACCTATACAGAGGAGACTGTAGAAACCACAAAAAGCACAGGTATAAATCCACTTTATTTTCTTCTAGCGCCTCTGTGTATGCACCTTCAATATGCTGCAAGCAAACTGTCAATTCAACATTGTCAGACTTACCCATATTTTTACTAAACATATTAAAGTTTATGCAAATAAGGATGCCCCCTTCTCTGTGAGGGATGAAATACATAACTTTGCAAACCTATCCATCTCATATTTATAAAAGATCTTTTGCAGAAAACTAGATATGATAGGACTTCAGGCCAAAGATTAATTGCTTAAACTGTGTGAGAATATTTTGTGTACAATTTCCAAGATAATGTGGCCTGTTAGTAAATTCACTTATTCAGTGTAAGTGTGCAGTATTCCAGTATTCACTGTATTTTTAGTTGAATTTTTGCAGTTCTTAAAAACATTGCAACACACTTTTTTTGGGGTCAAATTCAGATCAAACTAGTTTATGCATGATGAATAAAAACATATATACATATGCGTGTGTGTTTGTATATTTGTATTTTTTTTTCTTTACGGAATTGTATCTAAAAATGTCCATGCAGCTTTGTCAGTTTCATATGCCATATTTGCATATTGCTTTCTACTTATGTGAACAGTTGCACATATGTCCTTAACTTTAATTCACAAAGGGTTAATGTATTTACAGTCATGCAAAATGTCTGCCAAAAGAAGTGGATTTTTGTCTCGTGTACCAAATTCTTACTATAGTTAATCCCTTGAGTTTTGTGAGGAAAGAGTTATTCCCCTTGTCCCCCCACCACATCCTTAATTAAATGTTCCAACTTCAGGGATGCATTAACTGTGGGAAGAGAAGCAAACTCAACAATACAGTCTTTTGACAAATTGGCTCCTGATTAAAAGGACTACCGCCACCAAATTTCCTATAATACAAGTATTATATCCCAATCTCTCCGAACCACATGCTCCAGGGACCTAAACCTTGTCACCACAATAAACAGAACATGCTGGAGGGATAGATTCCTGTCCCAGAGACTACCCATACTCTGGAACAAGCTACCCATTCATGTCAAGCAAAGCTCCTCATTTGCCCTCTTTAAGAAAAATCTTGACGACTGGATGAGAAATAGAAAATTCACCCCTGGGGATCACTTCTGCAGCACTGCTTGACAGGGGCACAGGAAAATAATTTTCTTGGGTGGCGAAAGCCAGAGAACCTTTTTGGTTAGTCTTATATAGGCCCCAGGGCCGATAGCCTAGTACCTACCTGTGAACCTATTATCCGCTGTCTTCCATCCATGTCCTTTGTACTAGACATTAAACCAAGGCCTCATCTGCTTCAGTAGGTGGTAGTTCAGGTGGATGTGGAAGATCTCATGGTACTTATCAAAAAAGAGTCGAAGTTCCCTGATGTCCTGCCCAAATTTCCCCTAGTAGCATAAATGCCACCTCAGGTCTCCCCTGAAAAGATGCCACTAGCCTAGTGGGACTAACCCACTAAACAAAAGAATAACTGAAGTAAATAAATAAAATGCTTTTGGATCATTGGGAGTTACATAGACAACAGAACAAAATAAGATAATGTATGGTGGCCAACACAATACACATCTGGATGAAGCGTAAGTGTGTTTAAAAGTTTTAAATATATAAATTGTTGGCATGGGCAGCTGCTTATCCACAGAAGCAGCGAAATGAGCAGGCTAAGAAGGTAAGTAGTCTTTATTAGCCTTCAGATATGTCCACTGCATATAGCAAGAGTTATTCAGTAGATATACTGAGTCCAGAAAGTCAGACTTGGGTCTACCTGTAATTGCAGTGTTTGCATTCTTACAAACAACCACAGCTATTAAGATGTATTTTTGCCACTGTACTCTGACAGCTCAGATCATCACCCATCTTTGTAGATCTTGTGAAGTAAATAGAATTCTATGAACTGCTGCTGCCTTTGTCTCTATTTCCTAACTTTATGCTTCAGTTTGCCAGCTGCACAACTTTTAGTATCACTACTACAATCAGCCTCTAGTGGATAGCAACACTTGTAAGTGATAAATGTTTGTTTCCTTTTGCAATGCAGAGGATGTGGAACAAATCAAGTCTGAGGAGAAAAGAGGAGTAACAGCAGGGGCAGAGATGTTCTTTGAGTGTCTTTTAAAGCTTGAAGGTTCAGCTTGGTTTACTGGCTTTTTAGACGGCCTGCATGCATCAGGTAACTCGCATGATTCTGAATTCATATTCTTATCTCAATGTGCAACTGAACGGACTGCTTATTTACATTATAAATCATTACAAATGTGACAGTGCTACAGATACTAGGATGCAATTATTATTCCTGCATGTCATAACTGAAACAGAGATTCAGCCTTACATTTAATGAACATTCATGATCAGTTTGAGCTTCTCTAAGGTCCAACAACCTCAATATTTTTTTCCAAAACACGTTTTATTTATTTTAATAACTACAACAAGCATAATAAGAAAAACACACAACTACAACAATTAGTAAGTTGTACTTAAGCCTTAATACACCAATAGTCAAAAATTATAACCTATATACATACGTGCCAATATGTACCAAAAGAACAGGAACAGTGCTGTACAAAATAAAGACTCCAAATGCTGAATTTAAAAGGTAGTGTAGATATAACATCTACCCTATTTATAATACCCCACTCAGCTTACAGAATAATGAAGAAATGGGAGGAATTTAAGAAACAAAGGAGAACATCCATGTTTAAGAACGTCCAGGGGAGACAAATCACATTACAGATAAGTCTGGTTAGAGGGGACAGTAATGAGTAAGGGGCGAAACATGCTATATAGGTGGTGTTCAAGATTAATCAATCAAAAGGAGAAAAATAAAGTCCCATAGTTCCTGGTATGAGGCTTGTTTGTGGGGATCAATTATTATCAGTTTTTGGGAAGTAATATACTTAATTGCCAGATTTTTAAAGTCCCTCCAGGACAATTTGGAGCGATCAGTCCAGTGTTTGGTGATATAGAATTTTATTAGAAGACAGAGTGTAATTAGAGCTCTAAGTTTCAGCTTGGGTATGTTAAGACTGGTAATGTGTAGTAAGGCCATTTCCCAGGATAAAGTGGATTTATGGTATCCCATTTTTTCCAGCCTTACTTTGAGAGAGCACCAGATACTGTGAGAATACCTGCAGAACCACAAAATGTGGATAATATCAGCATGGGGAGAGGAGCAACAGGAACAAGAAGAGGAGACATTTGGGTTAAATTTATTGATACGGACTGGAGTTAAATATAAGTTATTAGTGATCATGAATTGTGTGTACATGAGTTTTTTAAATGGAGAATACTTAAGGGTAAGCTTTATTGATAGAGCTTTCTGTTGTAGAGTCAAGTTGGTGCTCTGGTGTTCCCAATATTCCGCGAACATAATTTTCCCTTGATTTAGAGCCGAAGAAAAGGCTTTATAAGCTATAGAGATCATGTGTTTTCTACTCGCTAAGTTTTGTAATAAGTCTGCTACACGATTATGATCAACTTCAGAGCTGGGGTAGCTGATAAAAAAGGATGAGGTGAGCTCCCTTAGTTGTCTTAGGATAGTAGTATATTTTTTAGGCAATGCTAAGGTAGCTCGAAGATCTGTTAATGAAAGGTGGTTGAGTTTGTGCATATCCCATAAAGTTAAGTCACTAATTAATGGGTAGTTACTTAAGTTGATCATTTTACCATTCATCTCTAAGTTTGGGTTAAGATGGATAGGTTGAAATATTAAAAGGGCATTACTTAGGTTAAGAGATTGGAACGGCTCCTGCAAAGTCTTAATTAACCCCTTCAAAGAATGATGTAATTTTAATTTCTTATGGTTCAATTTATTTAAAAAAGGTAGAGCTCCAGGGTTGAAGTCATTTTTAAGAGCATGGTTATACTACATTTTGATCCATAAGGGAGTCAGAGTAGGCGGGTTTGGATGATAGTTAGCAATAGCAAGTATCCGATTTGCGTGAATAATTCTGTAGTATAATAAGAGATCGGGCAATGCTAATCCCCCTAGCGATTTAGATATAATAAGCCTTTGGTATGAGATCCTGACAGATTTAGGGTGCCAGATGAATTTTGCAAGAGCTTTGTGAATTCTGTTGAAAAAGAGTTGAAACTGAAGAGTTAAGATGATATAGGAGTTT
>NC_056728.1:643504819-643559819 GCF_019279795.1 Protopterus annectens
ACTGGGAGAGCTGAAGTCAAGCTGTTGATCATTGTGCAGCCATCTTGGAAGTTATCTTTCACACACAGTCTTGTAATGTTCATGGGAAAAAGAACATATCATCACAAAATTGTAACAGTTAAATTCTTCAAGGCAAGTAGGTCATAAAATTAACAGTGTAATCTATGTACATATGTTTGTTTAATGAGTCATTCCCATCCAAATATTGTGAAATGGGTCTCAGTAAATATGCTAGTTACAAAGTATGTTTAACATTGCAGAAAAACACACTGACACCAAATAGAAGAAAGGCAAAGTTGGGCTGACAGTCACCCATCTATCTAGTACTCATCCTAGCTTAATCTAATGCTTCAGTGTTAAGGCATCCTTTTCTAGAAAGTAAACATGTTTGATCTAATCTAATAAAGTCTGCAGTTTCTTTAACAACTACCTCAGTGTGAATATTGCTGCAACACCTTGGAAAAGGCAAATTGACTAGCCATTCAATAAAGAGCCAGCCTACTTCTTGGCTCCCTTCTCTTCAAACTCCTATGCAAGACAAACTACCCCCCCCCCCCCCAGTTATGAGACTAACTACATCCAACACGCATTACTGTCTAAGAAGCCACTTCAGTAATGGCTGCACCTTCATAATTCCATTCACTAAACTTCATTCCGCACACCACAGCTTCCCTGATGTCCTTCAAGGATGCATCTGCAGTCATCGCATAAGGGTTGTCCTGCCTCAGGCAGCCCTTCGGTCGGACGGATTCCAAAGTCTGGGTCCGGCGTCGGCTGATGTCGCCCTTTCCCCGACGTCAGAGCGCCTGGGGTATAAAAGCGTCAGCCGACGCCATCTTATGAGACTCTTTCTTGCCGCGTGGTGCCCGAAGCAGAAGCAGTTCGCAAGTGCCGGTCGGCCAGCTCCTGTAATTCAGCTACCAAAGACTTCAAATTCTAAGTACCCCGTTGGGGACTCTTTCTTGCCTCAGCCGATGTCAGATAAAGTTAATAATTGCTTAACTTTTGGGAAACAAATACCTCATAAGGATTTCCACTCTTACTGCCTCCCCTGCCTAGGCCCAGACCACGACGTCTCGGCCTGTTCAGCCTGTGCTTCCTTCAACCGACGCACTCTTAGACATCGGGCGGAGTTTGCAGAGGAATTTTTTGGGGCTAGTTTTTCATACAATATGCCGTCGGAGACTCCGACTTCACATTTAACAAAGAAACGGAAGGACAAGGACCGACACATGCGGGCCGCGGTTTCGGCTGAAACCACGGCCAGACCTACCACGAGTGTCTCGGTCTCGGCTGAAACCGAGTCCTTGGTACTTCCGACCCCCGAAACCGCTCAACCGACAACCTCGGCCCCGGAGGCCCCTGCTGAGTTGGTTATTGAATTTCCTTCAGAAACTGGTGTCTTGGAAACTTCCGACACCATTCCTCTAGACAAAACTACACCAGCACGTGGTGCAGCTAGGCCTCCTGCATCCATGTCCATAAAGGCATTCACCAGGGCTAAAGCTGCTAAACATACAAAAGCTATGCCCCCAGGGTTATTCCTCAGGGACCCTCTACAAGTTCACAGATTCTAACTTTAGCAGAGGACCTTATTTCCTTAATTAGGGGCTCTCAACCCCATCCGGACACGGGCTCTCAACCTCCTCTAGACAAAAGGCCCAGGGTTGAGCCCCCTGATCCCCCACTCCTCAGAGGAGGCCTCTGATGGCTCTGCTCTCTCGGACTACCAGGAGGAGGCTTTTTCGGCCTACGAGGATTCTGATGCAGAGGAATCAATCCCCTCGGCCTCCCCTCCTGAAGAACTATCCTTCGGGGAGACCCTTCACACTATGAGAGAGCATTTCAAATGGCAGGGCCAGGAATTCTCTGATTCCAGGAAAAGATTAAGAACTTTTCTGCATTTACCTCAGCATAGACCTTTGGCTATTCCTCCTGTTTTGAATGTCATTGATGATGTGTACTCTGAGTCTAGCATAACCCCTGACACTCTTCTTCCGGCCCCTGTCAAACCCGATAGGTACTACAGGGTCCCGGACTCGCATCTTTTTCTTTACAAGGCCCACTCTGCTGATCCAGAAACTATTTCCCAGGGCCCTAAAGGGGTTGCAGCTGCCACTACTAAAAATCCACTCCCCTCTGAAAGGGAGTCCAGGGCTTTAGAGAGATGGGGTAAAAAAGTGTATACTTCTGCTACTCTTTCTATGAGGGCATTAAATTGTCAATTTCATATGATACAGTACCAAGAGTATTTGTTAGATGAATTGCATAAGAAACTGTCTTCACCTGAACCCCTAGATCGCAAATCACTTCAGGATCTGGTACATAACTCCCAGCAGGTTAGCAACCATTTCTTACAGTGTGGTTATGATGCATTGGAAGCTTCATGTAGGTCAGCTATGACAGGTGCAGTCATACGTAGGCATGCTTGGCTGAAGGAACAATCTCTGCCAGACCATGTTAAAGCTAAGCTTCTGGATGCTCCACTGGAAAAGCAAAAGTTATTTGGCTCCACTGCTCAGGAGGTCTTAAAGAAATTTGAGGAAAAGGCAAAATCTGTACAAACAGTCAAAGATTTTCTACAAGTCCAACCACCAAGATTCAGCAGAAATTGGCCTACCAAGAATTGGTCCTTTCCGGACACAGAAAGATTTCAGAGAGGCAAGAACAGGCGTGCCAGAGGTAGAGGGTAAGCTAGAGACTCCTACAGAGGACGTCAGTGGCAGCCTCCCAACCAGAGGGGTAGTGCTACAACTGCTGCACAAGGACAGACTCAATGACTTTGCTTTGACTCCGCCAACCAGGGTTCAATTAGAAGCACCTTTGGGCGGAAAGCTTTCTTTATTCTCAGAAAATTGGCACAGTATTACAAGAGACAAATGGACACTGCAAATAATAGACAAAGGATACAGGTTCCATTTTCACACATTGCCAAAAAGAAAAGGCATGCCAGACCTGCCACCAAATCAAAGGGCAGAGGCTTTGAAACAAATCTCCAACTTAATGCAAATGAAAGCTATAGAAAAGGTTCCTCTTTCAGAACAAGGCCAAGGATTTTATTCCAGACTATTCCTTGTTCCAAGAAAAGAAAATCAATGGAGGCCTATTCTCGACTTGTCCGCACTGAATACTTATCTCATTGTGCCAAAATTCAAAATACTGACTCTACAGCAACTCCTTCCCATGCTGGGCAAGGGGTCTTGGCTGGTGACTCTAGACCTCAAGGAGGCATACCTGCATGTCCCTATCAGACAAAGTTGCAGAAGACACCTCAGATTTCTTGCAGGTTCAGAGCATTATCAATTCTTAGCATTGCCCTTTGGCTTATCTACTGCGCCCAGAGTATTCACGAAATGCCTGGCATCAGTAATTGCACACTGCAGACTTCAGGGATTCAAATATACCCATATCTGGACGACTGCCTTATACAAGCGGACAGCCAACAAACTTTGGTAAAGGACTTGAATTATGCCATCCACCTACTGCAGGCCTTGGGATATACAGTCAACATTCACAAATCAAGACTTGTTCCATCCCAAAGAATAACTTTTCTGGGTGCGGATCTAGACACAACCACCCAAATGGCTTTTCTCACAGAAGAAAAACAAAGACAACTACCGGATTACTTCAAGAATCTGACAAGACAAACTCAGCTGACTGCAAGGAAAATCCTGCAGGCCCTGGGTTACATGGCATCTTGCATTCTTCTGATTCCACAAGCAAGGCTGCATATGAGGAAACTACAATGGTACCAAAGGAGTTTATGGACTCAGCACAGTCACAGCTTAGAAACTTTGATCCCACTCATTCCATGCCTCCAAAAGGAATTTCTGTGGTGGGCTCAAGCAAGCCAGTCAAACAGGGGTCTGCCCTTCAGCAAGCCAATAGCCAGCCAAACCATTACAACGGACGCTTCAGACCACAGTTGGGGAGCACACATGGAGGGCAGATGTATTCAAGGACTATGGTCACAAAAGGAGCTACGCATGCACATAAACCAAAAGGAAATGCTGGCAGTGATACATGCAATCGAGGCCTTCAAACTCTTTCTGCATCAAGGCCACCTGCTAATAAGGACAGACAACACCACAGTTATGTGGTACATAAACAAGCAAGGAGGCACCCATTCCTACCCTCTTTGCAGACTGGCAATGAATCTATGGGAACTTTCCTTGAAACTCAATATAGACCTGCAATCCCAGTTTGTGCCAGGAAAAGACAATATACTGGCGGACAGCTTAAGCAGAAATATCATGGATGCACACGAATGGATGCTGCACCCAGACATCTTCCTACAGATAACTCAATCATGGGGAAGGCCAGATATAGATCTTTTTGCCTCCCCCCACAATCATCAGCTGAAGAAATTCTGCTCAAGGACATACCACCCACAAGCATGGAAAGTGGACGCCCTATCTTTCAGCTGGAGAACTCTAACAGTGTATGCATTTCCACCTCTTCCATTAATGACCAAGGTCTTACTGAAGATCAGGACAGAGCAGCCAAAAGTGATTCTGATAGCTCCGGACTGGCCAAGACAGCACTGGTACCCACTCTTAAAGAGCATGTCACGCACGAAACCATGGCCTCTTCCTCAATGGCCACTTCTCCTGACAGCACAATTACAAAACTCTGCATTCCAACCTGAAAACCTTGCAACTAACAGCCTGGAAAATATCTTGACTCCTCCTCAGGATAAGCTGTCCAAGAGAGTGAAGGATATCATCATGGAAGCTCGCCGGCCTTCCACAAGAAAGGCATATTTAGCAAAATGGAAAAGATTTCACACTTGGAGCACCACAAAGGGCCTAGATGCGACAGTGATGAACATGGCACATATCCTGGAATACTTGGCAGAAATGCTCCACAATGGCCTGTCTTACTCTTCCATTAAAATTCATGCTTCAGCAATTTCAGCAGAGTACAGTACTGATCCACCTGTCTTTTCTCATCCTCTCCTAAGACAGTTTCTAAGAGGAATTAAAAACATCAATCCTCCAAGGAAACCTCCAGTGCCTACTTGGGACCTTAACCGTGTTGGAAAAACTAACTCTGCCTCCCTTTGAACCAGCAGCATCTGCAGAACTACAGTTCCTGTCTTGAAGACCGCCTTCCTTCTGGCCATAACCTCAGCAAGAAGAGTATCTGAGTTACAGGCCCTCATGGCAGTACAGCCATTTCTTATTTTTCATCAGGACAGAGTCTCATTGAGAACCAGTCCTTCATTTATGCCAAAGGTGGTATCCAGGGTCTCATTAAACCAAGCTATTCACCTGCCTACCTTCTTTCCAAATCCACAAAACAAAGGGGAGAAACTTCCGCACACCCTGGACATACACAGACAGTTGCGCTACTACTTGGACAGAACTAAAAGCTACAGAAAAATTGACCAGCTGTTGGTAGCATATGCTGCTGGTGCACAAGGAAAAGCAATTTCCAAACAGACAATTTCAAAATGGATAGGGAATTGCATTCATTTTTGTTATTCCTTTCATGGAAAAACTGTGCCAGCTAACATTAGACCTCATTCCACCAGAGCCACAGCCACCTCCACAGCCTTCTTAAGAGGGGTGGCTACCAAGGACATTTTAGAAGCTGCTACATGGATTTTCCAAGCATTACAATTTACCTTTATATTCCAGATCCAGAGCAGGCTTTGCTATGGCAGTCCTGCAGGGCATTTTAGCTACACCATCCTTTACATAGATCCTCCACCCCCAGATTGGCTATGATATTCTACCCATATGTGATGACAGCAGATGCATCCTTGAAGGACATAGTGCAGTTTTGTACCTACCATAAATGTAGATGTCCGATAGGTATGCATCTGCAGTCAGGTTTACCCTCCCTCCTTCCCCTCTTTGGTATTTATTGGGTACTTTTCCCTCTCATAGCTAGCTGGGGTTATTTATTATGGTGTATTTGTTTTATATATATATATATATATATATATATATATATATATATATATATGTATATATATACATATATATTTCTGTGCATGTTTGGAATTTATTGCATTTCTCCAAATTTAGCCTTCTTTTGAGGGCACCTGGCATCTGGGGCAAGAAACACTGAGGAAGATGGCGTCGGCTGACGCTTTTATACCCCAGGCGCTCTGACATCGGGGAAAGGGCGACATCAGCTGACGCCGGACCCAGATTTTGGAATCCGGCCGACCAAAGGGCTGCCTGAGGCAGGACAACCCTTATGTGATGACTGCAGATGCATACCTATCGGACATCTACATTTATGGTAGGTACAAAACTGTACTTCCTTGCCTGTAAACTGAAGCAGTGATTGCTACCTGATCTTACTGAAATCAAAAACGGTTCCGACCTAACTGAAAAATTTAAGTGCATACATCAGAATATAGGCCATGTCACCTGACTTCCATAATTATACTATTGTATTCAACACAAAAAACCTTGGCTGCTTAATCTCCTAACCTCTATATCATATAAACTCATACCCACTGCTTCCCCATCCACCTACTGTGTAACAAATATCTACGGCTGGTGTTATTAGCTATTCTGTTGCAGCTCTTAATATTTCACAGTTTCTCCTTTCTTCATTGAGAAATTTTCCCTACATATTTGTATGTACTATGTCCGTTCTTTTGGCTGGACCAAATTTACTTTACATATAACAGCTGCATCGTGCTTTGCATAGTCCTGATCCTACTTCTTTTTAAAATTTCTTGTAATGTGGGATAAGCCTACAAATGGTCAAATCTAATCAGTGCTATAACCCCCAGTAAGCAGAATTAAATCAGTAAAATAAATAAATAATCTACCTTTGATAAAACCATACCGGGGTAGGTAACGGAGAAGGTTACTTGTGTCAACCTGAAAAATTTCATAATTTTCGCCATCACATTAGGCCATATGAGTGTAAGGATAATTAGTCCATGGAAGAGCCTTGTGGATTGGATCTATAGTAGTTTCTTTCCAGATGTCAGGGACTTAAACAGTTTATAAGTCCCTATTAAACAGATGAGTAAGGAGCATGTTTGGTTACTTTTGGTTGCACAAATTATGCTTCCTGACATCTCATCTGGCCCTAAGGGACTGATATTTTTTACCTTATTGAGCATAAAAGTGACCATTTCAGATACAAGATAAGGCATGATCATGTTTCAGGGATGAAGAATGGATAGGGTCTCCTTTATCTGAAGTTTTCTCCATATTTGTGTGCTGGGTTATTAGCTATATCTGTTGACTCTTCTAGGATGATACCATTTACAATTCTTATTCCTCCCCTCTTCATTTTTTGGATGTGGTTCTAGAAGGCCATATTACTATCATATCTCCTAATGATAAATTTTACCTTGAATGAGACTGCTTCTTTTGACTGTTTTGGTGAATTGTTTCTTGACTAGAGATGACTTTAGTCCTGTTGCATTGGATTGGTTAAAAGTCTGAAGGCTTTGTAGGTACTTTTATTTTTGTTTAATAATTTGCTAATTTTGTAGCAGCAGCATTTAAGGTCATTGCAGAATTTTATTCATTATAGGTATGAATTGTCATTGCAGTAGTTTAAAGTTTTGTAGAGGGTTATGAATGATTCACTAAACTGATGAATAAGGGCCCTAATATACAGTTCCAGTTAACTGACACAGAGTAATTGTTGGGGGCATCATAGTTACCATTTGAAAAATTGTTAAAGATGGTGTTATTTTTATTAGACTTCGGATGGTGTATAAGAGGAATGTCACAGCACTGAGGTCAGTGCAAGAAGGGGAGAGACGGCATTTAGCATAGCACCATTGGCAAGAATGTTCATCAGGATAATATGCAGTATATTTGTACCCAGTGTCAGTGTTTTTACATCACTCTCAAAGTGTTAAAGTTTATGAAGTTTAGTAACTTTTGTTCTTGATTACTGGCTGAAATATAGTTTCACCAGCCAATGGAGAGGTAACTTAAACCACTGAGCAGAAAACTGTTTTCCATCATAAAAAAGGTTATACACCTGTCAGTGATGTGGTGAGAGGTGACATACAGGGGGTGCAATTACATGGTACTAATTTACCCTATGCATTGTGTTAATGGTTACATGATCGCACAAAGTTCTTTATGCCTTTCCACCAGTCCCTTTAACCGAGAAGGTGTTGTTCAAATCCACATAAAAGAACTCAAAGTTAGTACTGTTAGTACCAAATTGGTCCAGACAACTATACTACATGATACTTCCTACAACTGTTATGCTTCACACATTTTCAGCTACCTGTGTAAGAAACATTACAAACTGTATAGAAAGACTGTGCATATACCCCCAATCTCAAGTTTACCAGCCCGCAGGCATTGAGTGCTCTCTATTTCCTAAGAGATTCTATTTACTGAGCTATGTATGTTCTGACAGAAACCAGGAGACTTTCTACCACAAAAACCTTACACATGTAAGTGGAAATGGTTTTCTTTTTTTGCCAAGGACCATTCCATTAACTCTTCCTCCTATCTTCTGTGTAATTTATTAGACTGCCAACATCATGTTTACAATTAATGATTGTCTTAGCCTTAGTTAAATGTTTGCCTGTCACATTACATACTTAGCATAGTTCTTATGCAATTGTGTTGGATCTTCAAGAGCCTGTTGAATTCGCATGCGTAATGTATTTAATGCCCAAAGTTGGGGCATTTCCTCCATTCACCCATTCACACACACACACACACATATATATATATATATATATATATATATATATATATATATATATATATATATAAGCACATTTGGTCGAATTACATTTGGTTGAAAATGGAATTTAGCCCCTGCCCCACTACAGTGCAACTGTGCTGTAATCTGGGCAAAATCCATGCTGAATGACTAATGATAGGTTGCTGATAATAGACCATGTAAACATTGTTTATGAATGCATTTCTCAAGTATTTTTGAATTAAAAGAGTATTCATGTTTTGTAATTAAGTTTTTTCATCACTGGGATGGAGTTTAGTATGCAGTTTCTAGGATTTTTTGTCTATGTGCCACTCGTATGCAGAACATCAAACATAATCTGATCGACTGCAGGTACTATTTAGTGATGAAGAGAACTGCTGCTGATTGACATAAGGAGTCCTTTATGTAAAACATATATTTATTTTTGTAAATGGCAGGATGATATTGTGTAAAATGAGGCAAGAGTAGTGATGCCTATTACAGTAACAAGGTTGACCATGAAGAAAAGCCATTCATTGACTAACATTTATAGCTGAATTTATGTTAGGATTGATTTTTACATTTGTGGTTACAGACTTCCAAACAACTTGTTTTTAGAGCCTTTAAAAAATATCAACCAGGACCTCAAAAGAGAAAGACAAATTAAAATCTGGAAGGTATTCAAATGATAAGTTACTGATAATCATTTTTCTTCTTCCTATGTCATTTTTGTTTCTCCGCCTGCCAACTGTTAACTTTCTTCTGGTTAACCTTCTGCCCATGTGTTACTTAAAAAATAGCACTTTGGACACTATCCTGGGTTGGGAACCAGGTGAAAGGAGCCATCATCCCAGGCAGGCTTGAAGGTTCGTCCATGCACATGCCTTTTACCTCCAGTCATTTTCAAGGAGATGGGAATGCTGTCATCCCAGTTGCCTGAGAGTGTTGACTTCCTTTCCACAGACTAGGGCTGTCTGTTTTAGAAACAGACCGTAAATGTCCTGATGCCAGAAATCTACATGACAGCCTCTCATCTTCCTTTAACTGACAGAGAGAGGGGAAGGTGAAGTGGTCCAGCCTGCATTATCAGGCCTTTGACAATGAGGGTCTTTCTCTGTGAGGGTCTAATCCCACCTCTGATAGCTAATCACATGTTAATGAAGGCTACCATCACCAGCTTCATATCACCAAGCCCATATCGCTGGCTAAAGACTATATCTTTGTCACCTGCAAGCTTCTACTTGCATTGCGAAAAGCAACCAACTAGACCACTATACCCACCTCCCATAATACCAGTGTTATCTGCTTGAATAATGTTTGTACATTCAGTAAATCCCACTAACTGTACTCTTTTTTTTTTTGAAGTTCTCTCTGTCTAAAGTCTTTAGGTGTCATGTAAAATTTAAAAGAAAAGCATAAATTTGTTGGCAAATCCCATGGCATTTCTGCCTGTAAAGGGAACATTCTAAACTATATGGGATATTTATATAGCTGTGTGCTTCTGTAATGGTGCAGTATAAGAGCTCCCTCATATTAATGACCTGACACTAAGGAAAAACATGGAACAGTGGAACAGAACATTTTCAACTTATTCATTTCAAGTGTTACAAAGTCAGATTTAGTTTTAATGTTGTTCTTGTGTATTATCTAGTAAGAAGGGAACGACCCTACTTTGAATTGTTTCTCTCTCTTTTTTTTTTTTTTTTTTTTTTTTTTACAGATAAGAAGCAGAAGCTGAATAAATGTGTGCAAGAGGAAGCAGAACAGAATGAAAATCCTAAACTAGAAAGTTTGACCTTTATTTTGACAGAGGAGTATAGAATCAACCCACAAACACGAACACTCCTTTTTGTCAAGACACGAGCTTTGGCAAATGTAAGTTATTATGCATAATAACCTTATCTTGATTTCTGTGCCATTCAAGGATGTAGCTATGTAAGAGAAAGTAATAACATTTCATAGTCACAAACACCAACCCTACTAATTACAGTAAGATAAGTATGAATACTGCAAATGCAGAGTTACTGAAAAGCTAAAAGAATACTGAAGTATGTGAAAAATGAGTTTATTGAAGACATTTACGAAATTTCAAGATGCATTCAAAATGAATACAGAAAGATGGCATATAAGCTATAAATATTTGTACTTCTAATGTTGTAATGTCATTATTAATAGCCATTGTAGCTTCAGAAGATGTTTTGTTGTGCAGCAAACAGGAGTATGAGGATTAGATATTGGCAGAAGAGGTTACTGGTAGGATTGCAGAGAGATGCTCTCCGGGTTCTAAGAAAGTGTAAAACATGACTGGTTAAGATTCATCTTTGTAGAGGAAAACATTGCTGTCTCAGCAAATTTTGTGCCCAAGTCAAACTGGGTGTGCATAGAGTTCCTAAGTACTTTCATCGGTAAAACTGAGTGAAATCAAGATGAGAGGTGCACTTTGACTGGGGAAAATTTTTCTTTTCAGTACAGGTTTACTGACTGTCTTTCATAGCTATCTGTCTTAAGGATTGTGAGTCTCCTTTTGGGTTACTGGATGTAGATCTGGAAAACTCACAATGCATTGTCATGTTAGCATGGTCGCTGCAAATAACCTGATGATACAGGAGGATAAAAGAACAGCTGTGACGTGTAGAAAGTATTTCTAATTAAACATAGGGATGAGGTTCCACTAAATCGGTACTTTGTGCATGCGTGCATGGGTATGTGTGTCTGTTTGTGTGCATATGTATGCGCGTATGTGTATATATGTGTGTGAGAGAGAGGGAAGAGACAGAAAAGGAGTGTTTCTCCATCCATCGGACTGCATACGTGTCAAAAGAGAAAGCTGTGTTGAAAGGTAAAGGAACAGCTTAACAGAATCATCAGCAGTTGGAAATTAAGTTGGGCCTGAACTACATTAGGTAATTCATGACTGAAAAAGTGGCAGGCAAGAGGGATGTTGGGAGCTTATCTTAAAACATAAAAATACTTTTGACAGATGCCTTTTTTCTGTTACATTCAGATGAATGGATATCATTCGGTTTTGAGTCTGGAAAGTGTACCATATCCCAACATACCACTCATATTAGTAATCCATTTCAGGCTATGGCATCTTCAGTCAAATTTCCAAGCAAAAACTGAGAGATGGCTTACTTATGAATGCAGCCCCCCCCCCCTCCCCACACACACACACACACACACACACTTGTGCTATAATGCAGTGTTAGTACTGAAAAAGTTAATTCAGGTACCTTGTGTGGGAATAGAACACACAGCCTCCTGATCTTCCAATACAGACTATGAATGTACTGCATGTTACTGAGACTGATAGCTGTATTTAGTTGTCAGTTCACTGACACACATGGTGTATATTGCACAGGTTTTGTTAAGTGATTTATATCCACTGCCCAGTATACAGAACTGTTGATACATTTCCCATTTGCAGAATATAATATAAATTATACAGTGGCGCCTAATTAATATTCAAACACATATAAACTAACTGGGGATATTAAGTCTGTGCGGAGTCTGCATGTCCTCCCCGCGGTCAAGTGACGTTTAAAGACATGCAGGTAGGTGTGTGCGTGAATGGGTGTGCCTTCTTTGATGGTTGGGCATTGGGCTGGCAACACGGCACCATAAAATCCACTGCCAATCATTAGCAGACCAGAGTTCCACTGTGGCGACCCCTAACTGGGAAAAGCCGAAAGACATTAGTGATGATCAGAGTGGCTATACCCCACCAAAAACAAGTACATAACAGTCTCATTTTTATTCCCACTCACCAGCTAAAGAAAATAGTCACTTTAATCACAAATGTAAGAAAACAGAATGTTGTAGTAGCTCTGAAATTACAAATCAGTGTAGTCACAAAGATAGCTTTGAAATATCATCAGTATTTCTCACTTATTACACATATCTCCAGCTGTTTACAAAACTAGATTGTCATTTATTAAACTGTCATTCTGTATGTTGCTCATTCTGCAGTCCCATCCCTACTGCAAAGATCAGCACTGACCTGCAGTGCTTTCAGCATTGTCTACATGGTGACAGCTCCCAAGATAATAATGGAAGACCAGTAGAGGCAGTAGCAGCACTCCTAAGGGATGTACTGTGAAGGCACGCTGCTACACCAAAGTGTATACAAGGCTAGTACATACCTAATCCAGTCCCATAGACTTCAAGAGGGAAGAGCATACAAAAACACTAAAAGGTTCCATCTTGTGATGGCATTATGTATAAAAATATAATTTTTTAAATAATGTTATTGTTTAATAGTGAATAACTATCAGATATGGGTAGATCTTGTATTACCCACACCCAAATGTTATATATTACTTAAATGTATAACAGATGTCTGCATTGGCTTTCTGCTGCCTCTTCAGTGAAGTAAAGATGTATGCACCTGTTATTTCATTTTTTTTCATTTATATATTTACAGTGGATATAAAAAGTGTACACACCCCTGTTAAAATGCCAGGTTTTTGTGATATAAAAAATTAGACCACAATAAATCATTTCAAAACGTTTCCCACTTTTAATGTGACCTATAACCGGTGGGACTCTGGCTGACAAAGTTCACAGATGATTGCAAGTTCGGACCTATTATTAACTCTCCAAGTGATGTTGACATCCTACAGAAAGGCCTCACTGAGACCAACAACTAGTGTCAGAACCATGGCCTTAAGCTCAATGCCCAAAAATGTGTCGTCATCCCCCTTGGGAAAAACCCAATTCCCTTGAAATACCACGTCGATGGTAGTCCACTGAACACAGAAGGAGTTACAAAAGTTCTGGGAACACAGGTTGACAGCAACCTCTCTTTTGACCACCACATTGCCACTGTGGTCAAAGTCTTTCTATGTGGCACATCTCATTACTAAGGGTTTTGCATACAGGAAGAAAGAGGTCATTGGCTAAAATTTGAAAAACAATACATCGTCTCCCAAAAGCATGTGGGAAAATATGTTATGGTCTGATGAGACCAAGGTTGAACTTTTTGGCCACAATTCCAAAAGGTACTTTTGGTGCAAAAACAACACTTCGCATCACCAAAAGAACACCATCCCCATGGTGAAGCCATGGTGGTGGCAGTATCATGCTTTGGGGTTGCTTTTCTTCAGCTGGAACTGGGGCTTTAGTCAAGGTAGAGGGAATTATGAGCAGTTCCAAATACCAGTCACTTTTGGCCAAAACCTTCAGGCGTCTGCTAGAAAGCTGAAGATGAAGAGGAATTTCATATTTCAACATGACAATGACACCAAGCTTACATCCAAATCAACAAAAGAATGGGTTCACCAGAAGACAATTAAAGTTTTGGAATGGCCCAGTCAGAGCTCAGACCTAAATCCAATAGAAAATCTGCGGGGTGACCTGAAGAGGACTTTGCACAAGAGATGCCCTTGCAATCTGATAGATTTGAAGGGCTTTTGCAAGGAAGAGTGGGCAAATATTACCAAGTCAAGATGTACCATGCTGATAGACTCCTACCCATGAAGACTGAATGCTGCAATTAAATCAAAAGGTGCTTCAGCAAAGTATTAGTTTAAGGGTGTGCACACTTATGTAACCAGCTTATTGTACGTTTTTATTTTTTTATATTTTATCCCCTAAAAGATTTGTTTGTTTTTCAATTGAATTGTACAGGGTATAGGTCACATTAAATGTGGGAAAAGTTTTGAAATGATTTATTGTGGTCTAATTTTTTTATATCACAAAAAACTGGCATTTTAACAAGGGTGTGTACACTTTTTATATCCACTGTATTTCGTTGTGGTTAACTTGTAGGAAATAACATCAAGCCAAAGGCTAAAGTAAAATTAATATTTATGTTTATTTTTCTTTTTATTATTGTATGGTATTTGGCATTTTTACTGAATATTATTTATTTATGGGTCCATTTATGAGTTAAAAGGTAAGAGATAAACTCTATTGATCTGTATATCTATGTCTGTCTATCTATCGATATAATACACACACATATATCACTTCTACTTTGAACTTCGTTTCTCAGTTGCTCACAACTGATTTTGTACTCTACTAATATTATTTGCATATCTCTATTGTCTATGGGATTATGTACCCTCAATTATTACTGTGTGTTTGTGAATTTGTTCTGTTATCCTTTTTTATGAATCTCTTCAGCCAGGTTGTGCCTGCAAATGGTCTGTAGTTATCATTGTATTACCCTGGTAATCAAATTAAAACTACACTAAAGTGCTTTCAGCTAAACTAGTGTATGTTAGAGTTGTATTTAATCTATCCTGTAAACTAAAGACTCTTTCCCCCTTCACTGTACAAGTGGACGCTACTGCCCCCATTTTTCTCTTCCTATTGTACTCCTAGGTCAATTACTTAAAACTACTTTCTCTTGGAAAAAGTTTACCTATGTACCTGCAGCCCATACTTCAGTTGTTTTTCCCTGTAGAAGTGGTGGTCCTTTTCACCACACTGTACTAGATTAGTAGCATAAGATTTGTAGTTATTAGGAAGATACTGCACTACACTGACCTGGAATTGACTTAGTTTGGTTTTCCTGTTTTCTTTTTAGCAGCTGGCCTAGTCCAGTTTTTCTGAATCACAGCCTTGTATTACTTTGTGTCTACCCCCCTCCTCCACCTTGAACCTGCACAACTCCCTCCCACTCCTGCTTAACTACTGAGGTATCTTCCTTTTACTGTTCTGTCCTGACCAGCCCTATAGATAGGTTCTGCAGTCTCAAGGACTGGTGTAGCCCAGCTCCGTTCACCTCCCTATGCTCGGCTCACTCCACTCCCCTTCCCTACCCTGCCCCCATTTCCCACTCGCCCCCACTACTTCTACATTTATTCTAACCGCAGATCACCTGACCACACCCTCCTCCAATCAAGACCTCTCATACACACCCCCTATCAAATTTTTACCTTACAAAGGTACATAGTATCTACTTGCCATACATTCACACTCATACCCATACTTGAACCCTAAAACCAACCACTAATCCCTCATAAAATATCTTTAATCCTAGGATTTCTCTTCATAACCCTCACATACCTAACAAACATCACATCATTAGATACAAACACATCCCTAGAAAGCGCATCATTCCACATAACACTTTCTCAAACAAATATACTCTCACACATTTTCTTTCCTATCTCTTCTACATTATTTAAAGACAGCTTAATCCTACCCATTCATAAGTCTCACACAACACCATCTTACACTAGAAAAACATCATTTACATCCAATGTAGACATAGTGCACACAATTAAACACATACTGTTTATCATTACAAATCTACTTATATCTGGAGACATACACCCATACCCTGGACCACAAAATTCTCTAGTCTCTGCTAGGCAAATGTCTGACCTATTGATACTGAATGTCAACATCAGAAGTATCTCTAACAAACTTTCTGACCTACACACATTTATAGCTCACTACTCCCCCAACATACTAACCATTACCGAGACGTGGCTAAAACCTAGTACCCAAAATGAAGAAATTCTCCCACCAGGATATAATATCCTAAGAGTAGATAGAGTGGGCAAAAAGGGAGGTGGAGTTGCTATCCTCTACAAAACTACAATCAGCATCAAACCTCTACAAACCCCCATGCCTAAATTTCAAAATGCCGAAACCTTAGGTTCAACCCTAAGCATAAATGACACAATAACTGACATCATTCTTTGCTGTTATATTCCCCCAGGTAATAATTCTCCCATCATTGAAGAAATGTTACAATGGGCCACAGATAATCTCCCCCAAGAAACCATCTTACTAGGTGACCTGAACACTGATTGGTCAGCCTGTACCTCTAACAACCCCAATAACCATATTAATCTTTACAGTTTTACCCAACTTATCCAAGAACCCACTAGAATAGACAAAAAAAACCCCCACAAACAGTCTAGTCTAAATTGGACACTAGTTAACTTCCCCAAACAAAACTATCAGACAGGATGCCTTCCTGATAGTCTTAGTGACCATCTCCCCACCTTCCTCCTGCGGGAACGTACCAACATAACCAAGCCCATTATTTTTAGACAAGTCAGAGATGTTCGTAAACTAAATATACAAGAACTAAACAGTATTCTAAAACATAGTAACTAGAAAGCACTACAAACCCTAAATCTAGGCCAAGCCGTTGACTACTTCAACAATATTCTCATCAATATTCTTGATAGACTCGTACCAATAAGAAAAATAAGAGCCAAGTCAAACTATGCACCATGGCTAACTAGGGAAACTAGAGCCCTTCTAATGTCAAGGAATAAGGCTTGGAGAATTTGGAAGAAATACAATACTAGCTTAGCCAAACAAAGTTACCTACAACTTAGAAATTAGGCCAAAAGACAAACTAAACTCGATAGACAACATTACTTCCTCAGTATCCAAAACAAACATTCAGAAAAATCCCCAAAGGTTTTGGCATGCCATTAACGCTCTCCTAAAACCAGGCAAAACTCCCACTACCACTCTTAACTCCACGAATGACAACAAGGACATTGCCTCCCAATTCAATCACCACTTCACAGAATCCATCTTAACACTATCCTCCCAACTATCCAAAAACAGCCCTACATATAACTCAACCAAATGCCTGACAACATCCCATCCTTTACGCTCTCACCCGTTCCCACCTCAACAATTAAAAAACACCTCCTAAAACTGAAACCTACCACCCTTGCCACTGACAGTCTACCAGCCAACTTCCTAAAAATAGCTGTTGAATCTTTATCCTACCCTTTTTCTATTCTTATCAATCACTCCATACAAGAAGCATATGTCCCACAGCTATGGAAGGTATTGTACATTATTCCACTACATAAAGGCGGAAACTCTTACAAATACTCAAAATATCACCCCATTACCATTCTACCCCCTTATCTAAAATACTAGAGAAATGTATACATTCTCAGGTAACACAATTCCTAAATTCACACCATCTCCTGTCCCCCAGACAGCATGGCTTCCGACAGCATCATAGCACAACCACCACTCTGCCCTCTTTCACCAGTCTGATCAACCAACATAGAAGTAATAATAACTTTGTATCTGCAATATTTCTAGACCTCTCCAAAGCATTTGACATGGTTTCACATTCCTTACTACCAGACACCCTGACATCTCTATCCTTTGCCACTTCCACTATAGCCTGGTTTAAAAGCTATCTGTCAAATAACCAACAATCTATCCAATGGCAAAGTGCACTATCCCCCTCACTCCCAACTACCATAGGTGTACCACAAAGCTCCATATTAGGCTCACTTCTTTTCTCCATATTTACCAATAATCTGCATACCACCATACAGCATGCTTCACTTATACAATACGCAGATGATTCAACTATTATCTGTTAGCTCCATCACTTCCCACCCTACAACAACTCACCCAGGAATCCTTTAGCTCTGTGGAAAGTTAGGTCACTCCGATCCAACTTATCCTAAACCCTAATAAAACCAAATTACTAATTTTCACCCGCAACAAAACCAATTCCACCCCTCTATCCCTCACTATTTCCTCCAAAACGGCAGTATTATCTCTCCCTGTGACCATATCAAACTCCTAGGCATTGAAATTGATAAAAATCTACACTTCGACATCCACATTTCATAAACTATCAAAAAAGTCCATAAAAAAATGGGAACACTATATAGGCACAGGAAATCCGTCTCGAAACAAGCAAGGATTACCTTAGCCCAAACTCACCTCTTGTCTACCTTAATGTATGCTGCTCCAATTCTTACCCAGCTTAGTAAACTTGAACCTTGCCAGACTCGAATCATGTTGTAATAAAATCGCCAAGTTTGCAAACGACTCCACCTTTAGAACCCACCATCGCCAGGCTCTAACGGAACTTCCCCAGCTACCAATTAGTCATTGCCTAGAATGTGGTAACACATCCAGAAAAAAACCTGCACTAGGCCAACTTGTCACCCACTATAATACAAATCGTCCTCTCCGATTTTCCGACAAACCCCTCCTCTGTATCTCTAGGGCTAATAATACTGCAGGAAAAGCACTGTTCTCCCACTCCATAGCTAGAACCTGGAATAATCTCCCTCCTGCTCTGATTTCTGCCCCTACGTCTTCTCACTTTAAAAATCACATAGAACACACTTAAAGAATAAGTGGCTATGCTCATGTATTACATAAATCCTCAAATTATTCCACTTGTATACCTCACATCCTAATATACATACTGTAATATATATTACAGTCTAGCTCTTCTCCTAATGCTGATTGAATTTGTATACTTATTCTGTTATTAACCATGTGTAACTATTTTTTCCTCAATATATAGGTCTTGTTATGTCTTCTGCTGTGTACTGTATTTTAACATATTGTTTGAAAATTTTCTGTATACTGTATTTTAACATATTGTGTAAAATTTTATGGATCTATATTAAATCATTGAACGCTTAGAAAAGCGAACGATGATTTATCGACCCCATGTAAGCGAAAGCTTACAAACTTGAACGCTTAAAACAAAAAAAAAACCCACTTAAAATATAACATAAAGTAGGGGGCTTCACCCCCCTCACTCCCAATGTGGGGAGCTGTGCCCCCCCCTTACTTAAATATACCAACTCTGAGATTGCACTACAGTGATGAAAATGGCAAAGTGATGTGCGCGGCCAAGCGATTTCTTTCCCAGGGAAAGAACTCACTTACATGCAGCTTTGTCATTTTGCCTTTTCAACTTTTCAAGTTCGAACAAGATGCATTCAAAAGAATGCATCTTCGGTCATCTAATAGGAACCCAATTTTACTTACTGTGGAGCTTTTCTCCCCGGGCCTCCGCTGAAAATGGACATGTGTCCAGTTGGACCATCCTGGTTAACAAATGTAAAATAAATTAAATTAAATTAAAATCAGAATCCTGTTTGGGAACTACATGTAGTTCAGACAGACACACAGTAGAACTTAATCTGTACCTTCACTCACACTGTACTTCTAAGCTTAAGTTTTCTCAGACTCAAAGTAAAACTTAGCTTTAACCTTAAGATTAGCTTCAGCTGATAGGATAGTGGTTATGAATTCATACCTCTCAACCTCAGTAAGAAGCTGAGATCCCTCATAAAATTCTCCAAAAGCTAGTTACAGAAACAAAATCGCCGCTGATTCTAAAGACAACCACAAAGCATTTTATAGCTATGTCAAAAATCTCAATGGCAACACTCAGATCTGCTCTGAGTTACAGCACAATGCCACTAAATATACAGAACCAACTGATATTGCCAACATTCTGGCAGATAGGCAGATAGGTTCAGTGCTAACTTTACCCCCCCCCACTCCCTAAAGGGCTCATCTCCATACTGGAAGAATGCAAAGTTCCTGTAATCATGGCTGCACAGGTAAAAAGAAACACTCTCCAAAGCCAAGAACACAGCATCCATGGGACCTGACAACATCCCAGGCTGCGTTCTACATGAACTACAGAGTGAACTGGCACCCCACCTAAGCACCATGTTCAATCATAGCCTCCCCTCCGGCTTTGTGCCCACTGAATGGTGCACAGCGACAGTTATCCCACTCCACAAAGGGGAAGCCACCCCGGACCCCAGGAACTACTACCCCATTGACCTAATGAGCCTGGTCTGTAAGGCCATGGAACGTGTCATCATGGAACTTATAAACAAAGACATTGGTAATCTCCAAACTCTGGACCCCACCCAGTTCGGGTTTGTAAAAGACCGATTATGTCTCCTTAACCTGATAGACTTCTTTCAAGCAGTCACCAAAGCCGTATACGAGGGTAAGGTGGTTCACACAGCCTATCTAGATCTCGCCAAGGCTTTTGACACCATCCCCCACTCTGGAGTTATAGATAAACTCACTAAACTAGGTATAAATCCCTATGTCACAAGATTGGGTGCCAACTGGCTCACTGACAGAACCCACACTGTGAAAGTAGCAGACTCCAAATCCGACTTCAGACCAGTGACAAGTGGAGTACCACAGGGTTCAGTCCTGGGTCCTGTCCTCTTTGATATCTACTTCTCTGAAGTCCAGGCTAACACAGAAGGTCTTTGGCTAAAGAAGTTCACAGATGACTGCAAACTAGGAGCCATAATCGAAACTCCTAACGATGTGGACATCCTGCAAAAGGGCCTCACTGAGAAAGATGCCTGGTGTCAAAGCCATGGTCTCAAGCTCAGTGCAAAAAAGTGCATCGTCATCCCCTTTGGTAAAAACTCTGTACCCATGAGCTACCACATAGGTGGTAGTCTACTTAACACCGAAAGTGTGATAAGAGACCTTGGGACACAGGTGGACAGTAGTCTCTCCTTTGATAATCACATTGTCACAGTAGTCGGGAAATCCTTCTACATGGCACACCTCATCACAAAAGGTTTCTCATCCAGGAAAAAGAGGTCATTGTTCCCCTCTACTTCTCACTCATTAGACCCATTATAGAGTACAATGCCCCTTTTGGTATGTACCTCACAAGACATCTAAAACAACTGGAAAGGCCGCAGAAATACCTCACAAAGAAGATTACCGGCCTCAAACAGATGCCCGACACAGACCATCTCAAAAAACTCCAGCTTTGCTCTGTCGCATATCACCTACTCAGAGACGACCTCTAGCTAACATACAAAGCTATGTCAAACCCAGAGCTGTTGGACATGCTCCACTTAAAGAAATCCTAATCCCTCCGAGCTACAGGCTCTAGGGACCTAAACCTTGTCACCACAATAAACATAACATGCTGGAGGGATAGATTCCTGTCCCAGAAATTTCCCATACTCTGGAACAAACTACCTATCTATATCAAACAAAGCTCCTCATTAGCACTCTTTAAGAAAAATCTTGATGATTGGATGGGAAATAGGAAATTCACCCCAGTGATCACCTCTGTGGCTCTGCTCGACAGGGGTACAGGAAAATAATTTTCTTGGGTGACGAAAGCCAGGGTACCTTTTTGGCTAGGTTTATGTAGGCTCTAGGTCCAATAGCCTAGTACCTACCTATGAACCTTACACAGCAGTCAAACTAGAAGTGCATGCGTGCATGCATATATGTATATGCATGTAAAGAATGTTTCACTGGCATAGTCTTCCAAGGAGTATTTGTAATGTGAAATTTTCATACAGAAATCAGGTGTATGGACTTTTTTCTTCCGTATTTACACACTGAACATGATTTAGAACATTTTTGTCTTGACATTCTAGCCAGTAGTAGATTATAAGAACCAGCAGCTGTTTACAGGTATTTCAAATGGGAACTTGTAGTTTACAGAAAAAAAGCAGAAATTTTATATATGTATTTGGACATTTATATATGTATATATAAAGTGTAAACTATAAAAAAATGCTATGTCTGTATATAATAGAACTATATGTGTGTGTGTGTGTGTGTGTGTGTGTGTGTGTGTGTGTATATATATATATATATATATATATATATATATATATATATATATATATATATATATATATTATTTTATTTATTTGATGTTTGTTTGCCGGGAAAGTCCGACTGGACAGGTAGTCCATTTTCAGTAGATGCCCTGGGAGAAAAGCTCCACATTACAAACAACAAAATAATAATTATAAATAATAATAATTAAATAACTAATTCACTTAACATTTTGCAGAACAGTAGATTAGTGCAACAATAGTAACAACAACAATATTGTGTCAGTGAACAACTATAGTAACTATCTACTAAAATCAGTGGCAGCTCGTGATATCAGATTGCAGGACTGCAGCCCCCTCCAGCTGTGAACCACAAATGGTACAATCCTACAAATCCTATAGAATGTGAATCCAGACTGCTGCCTTATCAGTCTGGATTCAGGAAGAAGGCAGCCTACTGCTGATTCCCTAGAAGTCTATGCGGTGCTAACCACATAGACTGGAAGGGGATCGGACTGCAGAGTCAGCAGTCTTGGAACGTTCACAGGAAGGAACAAAGAGCCGGGAAACCAGAAGTGTGTATTCCGGCGTGAATGCAGACTGAAGAAGCTGTGGAGTTTACTGCAGGTACGGGGTGTGCTCAAGAGGAAGAAGCTGTGGATTTTATCGTTACTGCTGTGACGTTTACTGCAGGTACGGGGTATGCTCAAGAGGAAGAAGCTGTGGATTTTATCATTACTGCAGGTACGGTGTGTGTGTGTGTGTGTGTGTGTGTGTGTGTGTGTGTGTGTGTGTGTGTGTGTGTCAGATTGTGGCTGTGTGTGTGTGTGTGTGTGTGTGTGTGTGTGTGTGTGTGTGTGTGTGTGTGTGTGTGTGTGTGTGTTTGGATCATGTATGTGTGTGAAATGTCCAAAAAAACTGGATTATTTTATACACTTTCAGTTCAGAACTTATTATGGCCTTCCTCCAGCTATTAACCTGTATGTTACGCAGGCTGCAAAGTTCGGCACCCTGTCTGAGATTGTACATTAGTTTTCAGGCTCATGTGGCATGATTTTCCGAGGGCAAAGTGGTTGGAAATGTGTGTGGCCTGTTATGAATATCTGTAATAGTGATCCTACACCTCTGCACAGATTCGGTTATTTATTGTGACAACTGTAAAGTGGCAGATGCTCAGACCAAGCTAGAAACACAATTTGATCACATGCAACTCTCGCTCAACTAACTGGAACTGACAGTCAAAGCCATTTATCTTGTTCTAAAATGGACTGTGAAGAATTTTGAAACAAACAGGTGATTATTCACCACATGAAGTAACTGGATTATATCTAACTATACTTCTAAAAAGTATTTTCCTTGCATTCTGAAGTAATAAATGAAACCTCATGTAGATGTATGGATGGTGTTAATTGTTTTTATGTCCATACTCAAGTCAGCTAGAATGAATAATTAGCAAACAAGTATAGCAGACTATATTTTACATTATGCAATACACTTGAGGAAATCAGGCTCAACACACGATACATTTAGTAGTGAGATTGCTTTGTAGTACAAAATTATGTATGTTTGTTGAAAGAGAATTTTTGTTTTAGAAGTATAATGCAGTTTAGATGTGCAGCACACTTATGAACAGGTGTATAAAAAGGAATATTTCATATGAAGAAGAAAAAAAATAAATGCTACCTTTTCTTATGTGCTACTTTTAGATGTAGAATCCAGAGATGAAGGACGCTATATAATGTGAACAGATGCTCATCTGCTAATGCTGTGTCCCAGTTGCACAATCATTTAATCAAATCACATTTTTACAAAGAACTGAGGCTTATGCAATGAATATTGTAGTGAGATGAAATTTAAAGCCAGCTGTTTCTTATTTTTGAACTAGAGGCCAATATTCATTGTCCCTGGGTCCATAGGTTTGTAGCAGTAGTTGGCAAAGTGTGCAGCTATGTCCTTATGCAAAAGAAACATGGAGCATTTTGGTAAACATGCCTTCCTATGGAAAAACATAATGTGATTAAGGCATAAAGGTTAGGGAAGAGATATTGCATGGCTATTGCAAATTGGATGTTAGCAGATTACTAAGATTAATAGAGATACATGTAAAAAAGGACTCATTTGCATACAAAACATGTACTTAAATGTATATTTTAACAGCACCATGGATAAGTGGAATTAGGAAATGACAGACTTAGCAAATATTAATATGCAAAAGCTGAAAATGAGGTAAGAGGGAGAAATATATTATAGTGCTGACGTTTTCTGCTTGTACATACATGGTCAAACTACTAAAAGGGTTCCTGAGGGAAATAACTTCTGTTAATGTCATTTGAGTACTTGTGCATATTACTGAAGGGATTGATGGAGTTGAGCTGTTATTCTGGTGTCATCTGAGTGTTTATGCATACTTGGAGAAACTGCTGAAGGGATCTATGGGAGAAATCATTTATTCTGATGTCATCTGAGTGCTTGCACATACTTGTACAAACTACTGAAGGAATTGATGGGGGAAATCATTTATTTTGGTGCTATTTCAATGATTGTGCTTACTTGGAGAAACTGGAAAAGAAGTTGATGGGGAATTAATTTATTCTAGTGCTATTTCAGTGCTTGTGCATACTTGGAGAAACTAGTGAAGATATTGATTGGGGAAATAATTTATTCTGGCGTAATTTGAGTGCTTGAGCATATTTGGAGAAACTACTCAAGGGATCGACGGGGAATAATTTATTCCGGTGTTATTTGAGTGTTTGTGCATACTTGGATAAACTACTTAAGAGATCACTGAGGGAAACGATTCATTTTTGTGTCACTGAAATGGTTGTTCATACATGGGCAAACTACTGAAGGGATCACTGGGAGAAATAATTTTGTGTTACTAAAGTGCTTGTGCATACATGGGCAAACTACTGAAGGGATTGCTGGGGAAGTAACTAATTTTGTGCCACTGAAGTGTTTCTGCATGCATAGCATATCAGACTATGAGTCACAAGAACACTTCATCAGCATATGCCACTTTACACAATTTCTCATTTACATTTCATTATACTTAATTTGCTTACATTAAATCCCTCACAAGTTGTGGGCAGAGCACATTAAAGTAAATTGCCTATAATGATCTCTGCCAAACTATGTTCACTCGTGCTCATCATGGATACCTGCACTGTGTTCATGCAGTGACTATAAATACTGACCAGAGTATATTGTGAATACAACACTCATAAACTTCATGATACTCTGAAAATGCATTCCTCATATCTATAGATACCATAATTCCCAAATGAATGCAAAAACAGAGCAAATCTCTCACAATTTGTAACTTACTCTGGACATTACTTTCACATGTGTCATGCATCTGTACCCCTTAAAAGATTATGGCAACAGTAGCTTTAACCATAGCCAATGGAGTGGCATAGATGGATAAAGCCCTGACTTTTGCCCAGATGATCCAGGTTTGATTAGTTGTTTTGGTGTCTGAGAAAACCTACATGGTGGACGGGTGTGTGCCCAGTCTGGGGTGAGGGCATGCACATGGGTGCATCTTGCAACTGATCTCTGGCAGTGGGGTATAGTCCTTAGGGAGACATGGAAAATGCTGGAGTCACCACAGAGTAAAAATGATATGCCAGCATGGCTCAGTCGATATCCAGCTCTAGGTACTATGGATCTGCATAAGGTTGATGTTATTTAGGCTATATAAAATTCTGGTTTGCAGTAATACAGTGCTCTCCCAGATACATCATTCTCCTCAGTAGCCCTAAACTTTGGGTTGGAGAAATTTTAGGTGAGGATTTCCAGGTTCAGTAGACCCAGAAAATGAGGAGATGCAACAGTAACAGCTGATGGTCAGTTGTGGTGACAAAGCAAAAATTATTTCATATAAATAAATAAACAAATAAATAAATAACAGCTTTAGCCAACATAAAATTGCCTTAATTTCCAAATTTACATTTATATTTCATGCTATGTTAAGGTCCAAATCACTCTGATGTCCATTTGCCCTTTTACTACTGGCCAATTCTAAGCTGGCTTTGCCCTTGTCATTGACTGCTTTTGGGTTGTTTTGATCTATAATGTTTTGACATGCTACCATTACATTCTCAAAGCATTTTTATCTGATAATTGTCTAAAAATGTGAATAGATTATGCTCCTGACTTAAAACGCAAAAAACAAAACAAAACAAAAAAAAAAAAAACAAATTAGGAGCAAATATATCTTTTATTGTCTACCAGAGCTGAGTCAGAAATGACACCACAAATGACATTGTGAAATTTTATTTGTAATCACTTTAACAACAACTATAGCTCAACAACAAACGTGAATATGAAGATTAATAAAGTATAACATTCAGTGATTACCCCTGCTGGTTGGCAATACCCAACTAGTTCTGGCTAAAGGAGTCCAGGTACATAATCCCAGTTATTCTCAGACCTGCAATAAAGCCAAGTCCCAAGGGTTAACTCAAAGCCCTTCCAACATTGCCTGGGCCAAAACTCCCAGGTCATAATCCCAGCCTGGTAATCCATCAAGAGGCCAATGACTGCTGTAGGGGGGAGACAAGGGAAGCAAAGCCATAAGGCGACCACGTAAAGAGAAGGAAAGTTGGGTTCTCCACTGCCAACCAATAAATTGCATTGCAAGCTACTGGAATTACTATACAAAGTGGGAGGTGTCCCCTCCATTCTGACATCCTGCTCATGGACAAACTGGCTTACAAGTAAACCGTGCGTATCCACAAGACCTGAGTCAGAAAAAAAAAAAACAAGAATGATGTTGTAACCATTTATTTGCAAATCACTTTAACCAACAACTGTAGTCCAACAACCAAACATAAATATGAAGATTAATAAATCATAACATTCAGTGATGACCCCTGCAAATTAGCATTGTGAGATTGGTTCCAGCTAATGGATAGAGTCTGGGTGCATAACCTCCAAGCATCCTCAAATCTGCTGTAAACCAAGACCCACAACCCATTCATCACTGCCAGGACCAAAACTCCCACATCATCCAAGCCTGGTAATCCAACAAGCCAATGACTGTTATAAAGGGAAGACAAGGGTGGGCTAAGTCATGAGGTGACTGCAACCATCTACCTAAGGCAGGTGCTGACCCATAATGCAGATTCCTACACCCTGTGATCCCTGTAAGGAAACATGTAAATCAACTGCTAAACATCAGTTGCTAAGGTTAATTTATGACTCTATAGCCAATGTTCAAGGCAGCTCAGGGGACATTATGGTAGATGAAGCACCTACACTTCTCCACAGCTGAACTATTAATGCCACCCTTCCAGTGGAGCCTTGGGAGAATAGATGACCAGAAAATAGGAATGCCTGAGTGAAGGTAACACAACCTGTGTAGGTCAGAGAGGATTCTGGCTGCTAAAATTTTCTTTGGAAATTTAGTTAGATCATTGTCTGTTAAGTGTATGATCAAGTGATTGGAATAGGTGCATTAATTGGCAAGTGATGTCAAATGTCCCACAACTGCAGCCAAGACAATCCTGGGAAGCTGAGTCAGTGGGTTTTCCAGAGACTAGGCCAGGATACCCAAGCATCTACAAGGTACAGTAGACATGAGACATGTCAGGCCACTCTCTGTACAAAAGAATGCCCCAGGATACAAAGAAACTTCTTCCCTGTGAAGTAAATAAAGCATTACTAATGTATGAAAGGTTAGCTTCAGATGACCACCTGCCTGTCTTCTTCAGAACATTCATTGGATGATGTTCCTCTGCTATGTTGGAGGTATGACTGATGCAAAGTGAATAGAAGGAATAGCCCAGGGTGAAAATGCTTGGATATTTAAGTGCTTTCTTCAGTATAACATTGACTTCCACTAAATGGATAGGGAAGACAGCCCTATTGCTGAATATGAGAGGAATGAATGAATGTCCTTTGTCATTCTGTGAAGGGTGGATGCCCAGTGATCTGGACAAAGCTTGCAACTTCCACTAGAAAGCCCACAGTTTGGTTAAATAATATCTGCATCTATTTTTTTTGTGTCTGTGTGAAGTGTGTACAGATTTTCTTATCACATTTTTGGTCCGTTTTTCATAAAATTGTGGTTTTCTGGCAAATCAGTGGCAAATCATTAAAGACTGAAATTAGAAAATAATGACATACATTTGAGTTTCAGATTTCATACCCTTCAGAAAATTCATACTAATGCAATACCTACTATTCTATTAACTTTCTAAGTTTGTAAGAGCAATATTTAAAAAAATTCTTTATTTTTGGGCCTTTGTCACACTTTTATTTATGGCTTCATCCAGATTTCTTGCTCTGAGGTTGAGAGTATTACAAATGTGTCAGGGCCATCACTGTCAGCCAGAGACATTTCAAATTGTGACATACTTGTTGTACCCCACTCCCCCATGTAGTGACTTTGGATGTGTCAAAGCAAGGCAAGGAGCAATTATGCAGTGTAAGTGTGCAGATAGAGTATCCTCCCATTTAAGGTTGACACAAGTATAATTATGGCTTTTCATCTGTCCTTGATTTTGTAGAATGTTATGGTTTTCAGTCATATTTTTATACTGTTGATTATGCTGGTTATTATTCAGAAAATGCATGTTGTTGCAGTGCCTGTTACTCTGTGTTTTAAGTAGCAATACTTTAATGACCATCCGGTAAGCTTGTCTGAGATTGTAAGATGCAAGTAAGCTTTAATAAGCATACTGTTAAAGAATTACCAATATTGAAAGCTTTTTTGTTGTTGCCATGCAGAAAATATTTACATAACTAGATAATGTATAAGCCTTAGGTATTGAAATGCGTATGACAGTAATTGTAATAAAGGACAGGATTACAGTATTTTCAGAAGCTCATTACATTTGTTGGAGACTTGCAGTCATCTTTGCAGGCTTTATCCATAAACTAAACAGAATGCCAATCTATCATGTATGATCCATATCCTGTGCAGTAATCCTTTAAGCAATTTATCTTGAGTTTCTTTCTTGTTTTCTGTTCATTTTTTACTTTGATCATGTTTTCCCCATAAAACAAGTAGATAGTTGTTGTCAGACAGCAGGTCTTTTTTGGATAAGAAACATTTTTACAACTGGGGGATCACAGAGATTGCTACTTTCAGCATGTTACTTGGTACTTTTATAAAGCTGAATATAAATTATAAATAGAACTGCAGTGCAAGGAGAAGTGGTTTGAGATGAGTGCTGCTTGTTTTTTTATACTTGATTTTGACTGGCATTCCAGTAATGTATTTAAAAATAATTTATTTTTTGTTTCCATCTAGATATTAAGTAAGCTGTCATGTAGCCAATGCATTGAAATGTTTTTCTTCTTCTTCTACACTTCATTTTCTCTTGATTGGACTCTCATAATGACGGTTTGGCACCCAAGGCAGCGTATTTAATTAAAGTCCCAGTTTTTGTGGTTTTGAACATAGCCCCACCCCTTTCTAGTTGGTCACACTCCTCACCATTGGCCCCACCCATTCAGCTGTCTCCTGCAGCTCCCCTTTGATTCGAAGTCACCAGCTGCCACTGACAGAAATTGTATAACACAAAAGAGTGAAAGTGATAGTGACAGGACATAGGAAGAAGCAAGATTGAAAGTATAGATAAGGACGAGTAAGAGATAGAAGAAGAAGAAGATAAAGTATAAAGTGATGAGAGAAGCCAATGAAAAGGAGAGTAAAAGGGAACATAAGGTGAAACTAGACAGGAGCAGGTGATGGAGAAGTAAAGGTTATGCATTTGGCAGACTGGGTAGGGAGAGAATAAACAAAAGAGAGGATGTCAAAAGGAATAAATCATCCAGGATTAGCACAATAGCAAAGCCATGAGTTGAATAAGTAGGTTTTAAGGTGTTGTTTGAATTTAATGATGTTAGAGGAGGTGTTTATGCTTTCCTGAGGTATATTGTTCCATATCTTAGCAATGTGATGAGTAGAGTGAGTCACCAAAAGTATTGTTTGGTTTAGTAACATTTAGTAGAAATTTGTTGGAAGAGCTTAAGTTTTTATTACTGGTCTGTGGTTGTAGTCGTTTTTGGAGAGATGGACATTTGTTAGGTTGGTATAACATGGAATGAGCAGCAGATAGTTGGGTGAAGTTTAGGAGATTTGGCAGTTCAAGTCAATTCAATTGATGAAGAGCAGTACGGTGATGAGATCTAAATGGAGAGTTAGTTGCAAATCTAGCAGTTTTGTGATAGCAAGATCCAAACTTAGCGAAGTCTGTTTTCTTTAGATTAGTAAAGACAGGTGAGGCATATAGAAGAGTAGATCTTAAATGGGTTCTGGCTATATATTGCCTGGTGGAGTCTGTGAGGTAAGGCTTAATTATGTGTAAGGATCCTAGTTTGATATGCGTTTTTTTTATTACTATTGCTGGGTGTTTATCAAATTTTAAGCCTGTGTCTATAGTTACACCAAGCAGTTTTGTATGAGGAACAGGTTCTGTAATGGTGTTATTTGAAGAGGAGATAAGAAAGGAGGATTGATGCTGGTGGGATTTTCTGCTGGAAAATATTAATTTAGTTTTACTTGGATTAAGGATAAGTTGATGTCTGAAGATCTAGGTTTCTATGCAAGTAAAGGATTTCTGAGTTACATCTTGGAGTACTGAGAGAGAGAGGGAGCAGTGCAGATTAGAGTAGCGTCATTTGCATATTGAATAATAGTGGCAGTTTGAGTAGCTTTATGTAGATTGTTGGTAAAGATTGAGAAGAGGAGAGGGCCTAGGATAGACCCTTGTGGCACTCCAGCTGAGATAGGTAGTAGAGAGAAGAGTTCAGAGTGCCATTTAACAGACTGCTGATGTTCAGATAAGTAACTTTGGAACTATGTGAGTGCAGGTTAGCTAATGTTTAGTAGGGAGAGTTCTTGAAGGAGCAGTTGATGGGACACTGTGTCGAAAGCTTTGGACAGATCAAGAAAGATGGAAGCAACATGTTAATTATTATTCTTAAGTTGGTTGACCATGTGGGTGAAGCTTAATAGGGTAGTAGTGGTACTATGACCAGGGCGAAATCCATGTTGGGAACTGGAAAGTAGATTGTTATTAAGGAGATGGTTCATGAGTTGGGAGTGGATGCAATTTTCCAGGATTTTTGATAGAGGAAGCAGAATAGCTATTGGTCTATAGTTAGAAAGGTCTTTAGATAAACCTCCTTTGTGTAGTGGGATAATATAGGATATTTTCCAGAGTTTGGGTACATAATGTTCTGTAACGGAATGATTGATCAAGATAGAGATGGGAAATGCAGTGGCATTAGCAGCAAGTTTTAGAAATTCATAGGTTGGTACTAGGCTATCGGCCCTAAGGCCTATGCAAGCCTAGCCATAACATGGAAATTTCTTCCCACAATATTTACTTCTCTGGGCCCCTGTCTAGCAGTGTGACTGACATGATCCCCGGGGTGAATTTCCTATCTCCCATCCAGTCATCAAGGTTCCTTTTGAAGAGGGCCAATGAGGCGCTCTGCTTGACATGTATGGGGAGTCTCTGGGTCAGGAACCTATCCCTCCAGCATGTTTTGTTCATTGTGATGATTAGGTTTAGATCCCTGGAGCGTGTGGCTCTGAGGGATTGGGATTTCTTTAAGTGGAGCATGTCCAACAGCTCAGAGTTTGACATGGCCTTGTATGTTAAGCAGAGATCGCCTCTGAGTAGACGATATGCCACAGAGTATAGCTGGAGTTTTTTTAGATGGTCAGCATATGGCATCTGCTTTAGGCCTGTGATTCTTTTAGTGAGGTATTTCTGTGGCCTTTCCAGCTGTTGCAGATGTCTTGTGAGGTACATACCAAATGGGGCATTATACTCTATAATGGGTCTAATGAGGGATGAGTACAGTGGGACAATGACCTCTTTTTTTCTGGATGAAAATCCCTTAGTGATGAGGTGTGCCACATAGAAGGATTTCCTGACTGTTGTGGCGATGTGGATATCGAAAGTGAGATCACTGTCCACCTGTGTCCCTAAGTCTCTCATCACACTTTCGATGTTTAGTGTCCTGCCTCCTTTGTGGTAGTTCATGAGTACATGTTTTTTTTCCAAAGGGGATAACTATACATTTCTTGGCATTAAGCTTGAGCCCATGGCTCTGGCACCAGGCATCTGTTTCTGTAAGGCCCTTTTGTAGAATATCCACATCATTTGGGGATTCTATAATGGCTCCCAGTTTGCAGTCATCTGCAAACTTTGTTAGCCAGAGTCCCTTAGTGTTGGCTTGTACTTCAGAGAAGTAGATGCCAAACAAGAGTGGTCCCAGGACTGAACCCTGAGGTACTCCACTTGTCACTTGTCTGGAGCTGGATTTGGAGTCTGCTACTTTTACAGTCTGGGTTCTGTCAGTAAGCCAGTTGGAAACTCATCGAGTGATGTAGGGATTCATGCCCAGCTTAGTAAGTTTATCTATGATTCCAGAGTGGGGGGATGGTTTCGAAGGCCTTGGCAAGGTCCAGATAGGCTTTGTGGACCGCCTTACCCTCGTCCACAGCTCTGGAGACTGATTCGAAGAAGTCAATCAAATTCAGGAGACAAGATCGGCCCTTCACAAACCCAAACTGGGTGGGGTCCAGTGTTTGATGGGTAGTTTATCTGCAGCAATTATAGTGGATTTAAGTTTAGAGAGCATTATTTTAATGATATCGGTTTGGACAGGTTTAAAAGAGAGAGAGAGTTAGTGGTTGCTGGGGTAGATGCATTGTTGGGGTAGGTGCGGGATTAATACTAGTATTGGTGAGTTAATGAAATGAAATGAGTGTTAAACTATGTAGCAATATTTACTGTAGAGTCTGAAATATTGGGAGTAGGAGTGGTGGCAAGTCTGGATTGTAATAGTTGCTTTATGGTGGCCCAGAATTTATGTGGATTATTATGGCATTTTTGTTGTAGATTTGTGTACTACTGACTTTTGGCACATTTAATAATTTTTTTGCTCTGTTTCTTAGTAGTCTGAAGTGGTCTAGTATAGTTTGATTCTTATTGATTTGATAGTGAGTCCAAGCTTTGTCTCTTTATTTGAGCAGTTGTTTTGTGTCATTTGTTAACCAGGGTACATAATTATATTTCACTCTTATAGTTCTGGGTGGAGCAAGGTTGTCAAGAATGATTAAGAACATGCTGTTAAAGTATTCTAGTGCACTGTCTAACTGTAGAAATTTTAATGGGGACCAGTTGCATTGTTTGAGTGTAGAAATGAATATGTGAGGTGCAATTTTTTTTTGTTACGAATTTGTTTATATATGGCACATTTTTGAGGGTGAACAGATTGTCATAGTAAGTAAGTGGGTAGATGGTCACTGAGGGCATCATTGAGGCAACCAGATTGCTGAGATAGTGTGGACCTATTGGTTGAACTGAGTCCAATCAAGAATGGATTGCCTATTAGTGGACTTGTCTATTGTGGTGGGGGTTTGGATTATTTGTGAGAAGTCATAAAGGTTGAAGTTTGAGGGATTATTGTTGGAACAGGTGAGCCAATCGGTGTTGAGATCACCCATTGTTATGGTTTCCTGATTAGAGCTAGATAAACTAAAAAGGAATTCTTCAATTGTGTGAGTGTTGTTGCCTGGTGGGATGTAGATAGCTATAATGGTTATATTTTGGGGGGGGTTAAGTTTAAGTTGGGTTGATAATATCTCAGCATTGATGGTAGTTTGATCATGATTATCTAGTCATTCCAGCTTGAGAGTATTTTTATACATTATGGCAATACCTCCTCCTCATTTGTGTGTTCTATCTTGTCTTATGAATATTATAACCAGGGGTTAAGATTTCATTGTCAAATATGTGAGGTTTTAACCATATTTCTGTCAGGATTACTACGTTGGGTGAATAGAGTGAGAGGGTGGAGTGGAATTCACTTAGTTTATTTAAAAGGCTCCTAATATTTATGTTTAAAAGTAGAAGATCAGAAGATTTGTGTGGAATGTTATTTGAGAATTGAGGGACTATGATGGATGGTTGGTGAAATGGTTGATGGCTTACTGTAGGTGGTGTATGTTGATTGAAGTGCATTGGTTCAGGGTGGGGTGAATGTCACTACAGATTAAGATGAGATAAAACAATGTGAAGTGAGAAAGGTAGTTTTGAGAGGAATTTTGTAATATTTGTGGAGTAGGAAATTAGTGTGTGGCTGTTGCATATATCTGTAGGTAAAATAAATTGTGTTAGTAATGTTAAATAGGGTTGGTGAAATGGTGAAGTTAGTGTAAATGTTGTGATAAAGATGTAATGTTAAATAGGTGTGTGATACCCGTGCACTGGTCCAGCATTCAAGGAGCCTCAATCCTCACCACTAACACAAGTGAGGGGCATCCATATAGGGAAAGGATAATAAATGCACACACAGTAAAGTACAATTTCCCTTAAGAGCACACAAAGATCACAGTCAGTCTGAGGCTGGTTTCTCCCTTTCTCTCCAAATCCCCAATAAGACTCCCCACTGGCACAGCTATAAAGTCCAAATCTCAGCCTAGTGGACAAGTTAAAACCTCCAGCACCAGTGCTTTGTGTCCATGCCCAAGTAGCTGACACACACACACACACACACACACACACACATACACACACACACACACACTTTGAGATATGAGTTGTACACAAACAGACACTACTGGAGAAGGCTGTCACAGATTCTTCATCTGTGCCCCCTTTCTGCACAGTCTAAAACGTAGTACCAACTGCCACCATCCACTAATATCCAGTAATAAAAAGGCCATTAACAAAAGGGTGTCCAGTTATTACTGTGCAGTATTATTATCCAAATGGTAAGTGTGACTAAACAGCAAAGCTTATTGGAGTAACTTGGTACAGTATCACTGTATACATGCAATGTACTCTAGAGCTTAAATTATCTCTACACAAAACAGCCACAGTTGAAAGGTTTACAAATATTTAATAGTAAATAATAAAAACACAAGACAATACTTCTTACTACACAGTGCTAGTCAAGAGTTCAGAGATCACAGAGAAATACTTAAAATAATACCATAGAAAAGTTCTGACATCACAGAAAAACACTTAGACTAATCTTGCTATTTATAAGAGAAAAACACTAAAGTCTAATGTCCTACTTACATACAGAGCAAGACAGTACTGGTAATGTTGAATGTTCTCAAGACAAATGCTCTAATGCTCTCATTCTTTCTGTTCTGTCCTTAAATTGATAGCACAGTACCACTGATTCATTTCAGATTACATAATTTCTTTCTGGTTCCCAGGCTAACAGGGGGTTAGCAGCCCCTTTGTTCTTGCAGCGGGTCAGGAACCAGAGCAATAAAAGAAATTACACCTGCAAATTCTAGACATTAACTCTGGCCTCAAAACAATAGGCAGAATTCCTTCATCCAGACATATCGGCTCCAACTTTTGACATCAAAGAATTGACTTGTCAGCTTTGTTACAGCAGAGTGCACTGTTACATTTATACAGTTCCACATTTAACACCATTTTTTCCCATTTAAGAGTACAAGCCTTTGGCTTACATTAATATTTACAAATGACAGAATTATCTATAAAATTCTATCTGGCTAGGCTGGCAGCCTTCACCTATCTTCACACATCATCTATCTTCACAAGGTGGGTGATAAAATCTTAGATATGAAGTGTTAGTGGGAGGAAGTAAGGTGAAGTAACTATGTCAGGAGAATAGAGATGGAGCATTGTAAGAGTATCATTGTGGAATAGTAGATGTGAAAGGAGGGAGTGGTAATGTGATCTTGGAGATGTGTAGAGTGGATTTGTGATTGGTTGACTATGGTGTAATGTGATTGGATAATTGTTTAGAGTGAACAGAGATTGGCTGTGTGTTAATGAATGGGAGTGGTATGGATAGGATAAATGTAGCAGTAGTGGGGGTGGGTGGGAAATGGGGGCAGGGTAAGAGAGCAGAGTGAGCCCTAACAAAGTGAGGGCAAACGGACCAGAGCAAGACCCAAAACTAAGCAAAGGGAACACATGAAAATCAATCAGTGAACAGTAAAAGTGAAAGCAAATGTTAGTATTGGCAATGTAATGTTACCAAACAGCTAGCATCTGTACAGCCCTGTTGCAAAAAATGACACAACACCAAAAACTAATAGTAGAACTGCAGGAAATAATAATGAAAGCAGAGAGAGAAAGTGGCATTCTGGTGACATAGTAGCACTTAAATTAGCCGGGGGTATTTACAATAAATAGCAGGCAATTGTTTTGTTTTAAGTTTGTTTAAAAAACAAAAAACACCAAAACATACAGGAAGTTAAAGTGAAGGCTGCTGGAATTGTAGGCAGACAAGCAGATGATGTTCTTACCAATAAGTCCAGTAGTGGAATGTATGTTTGTTATTTTTATGGTAAAATAACAGGACTGTACCTAAGGAATAACATGGTAGAATGAAAACATTAGAATAGAGTAGTTAAGTGAAGAAAAATGTGAGAGAACAATGGTACTTAAGAGCAATACCTAGAGCAAAAACAACACAGTATTGAGAAAAACATTTCACATCATCTTATTAAGTCAAATTTAACAACACTCTAACAGTAATATTATGAATCCAAGTAAACCTTACAGATATAACAAGGCAGACATGTAGTTGGAATGACAGAGCAATACATGCTGTAACAAAAGCTAGTTTTATTAGTCAGATATCTTGTAGTAGATTAGCCAGAAATAACATATAATACACCTACTACAACAGTTAGTCACATAATACCCAGTCATACATCACTTTGACATAAAATATCTATAAAGTAGACACATTATCACAGTAGCTGCAGTTTACTAGTTAAACTGTGGTGACCACATTCATTAGGGAAACATTGCATATTACCCAAACATTAACAGTACTTTGAAAAGAAATGGCAGTTAAAACTGAATACGTTGCTCAACATTATACACAGAAAGCAATTGCTATACCATTAATACATTCCTTTCCAAGTGAGCCAAAAATCTTTTTCCTACATATATACACACTAAATAAAATAGCTGTATTTAAACAAATAAAAATAGTTTAAGATAAGACCCAAGTCTCATTCAATAGACTGGCTTGTCCTACAAATAAATAAGTTTAACCAGTCAAACAAGCACTTTATGTGGAAGTAATACGGTACAATTTTAAAGTAAAAATAGGAGACAAACAGCTAAAATTCTTATTTACCATTGGATGTTACAGCAAAGTAGTATGAATTAGTAGCTAGACATAGCCACACATCAGCAGAAGCTGCAAAGGGGAAGAGCAGATAGGAATAGTAGGTGAGGAAAGATGGGGCCATACACCAACCAGAGGAATTTGAATGGTGCTAAGGGTGATGGGAGGTTACCATGGAGATAGATGAGTGCAAGTAGACAGTTTGAAAAAGAAAGGAAAGACCCAAAACGAAGCAGAGGGAACACAAAAATAGAGTGAGACCAAAGTTAAGTATTGGTGATGTAATGTTACCAGACAGCAAGCATCTGTACAGCCCTGTTGCAAAACATGGCATAACACCAAAAAGCAATAGTAGAATTGCAGGAAATAATAATGAAAGCAGAGAGAGAGAAAGCGGCATTCTGGTGATGCAGTAGCGCTTAAATTAGCCGGAGGTATTTACAGTAAATAGCAGGCAATTTTTTTTGTAAGTTTGTTTTTAAAAAAAGCCAAAATGTACAGGAAGTTAAAGTGAAGGCTGCTGGAATTGTAGGCAGACAAGCAGATGGTGTTCTTCCCAATTTCCAGTAGTGGAATGTATGTTTGTTATTTTAATGGTAAAATAACAGGACCATACCGTTGGATGTTACAGCAAAGTAGTATGAATTAGTAGCTAGACATAGCCACACATTACCAGAAGCTGCAAAGAGGAAGAGCAGATAGGAGTATTAGGTGAGGAAAGATGTATATATGTATGTATGTATGTATGTATGTATAGAGTGTGTGTGTGCGTGTGTGTGTGTGTGTGTGTGTGTGTGTATATATATATATATATATATATATATATATATATATATATATAAAACAAAGGGAGACAAAGTACTCAGTAAAAACTGCAAGGAAACACAGCCATGCTAGAATTTTCACTGTGTGATATCTTAAACCTTCTATACTGGAGGACCGTGGGATATATGCAGATGACCCTTTAATGACATACAGTGTTCAGCTACATGGCTTTTGAATGTCTATGACTTTTTACTTTTCAAGTCATTATGGGTACATTCAGGCCAATAAAACCAAACCCCACTAGTTGTGGACATATGTGTTCGGCCTTTTTTGGTGACCATATCAGAGCAGCATATGTATAGAAGTGTAAGATGTATTGCTTTAGATCAAAAAATAAATTAATTGACACCTATATTGTCTGCTTCAAAGTGACCAATAGCAAAATTTCTCAAAAAAAATATATAAAAAAAAAATTAATTTTCAAACAACGTTAAAAAAATAATATTTTCAACCTATCTTATCAGGACTATTAGAATCGCTATTTAACCACAGACCCAAACAGGCTTCATGTCACATGAATGGAGAACTGCTACCACTATCCCCTCTGCACAATGGCAGGGCATCTACAGACCATGATAACCACAGACCCATAAGTCTGACTAATCTCATATGCAAAGCCATGGAAAGAATTATTATGGAATTGATTAACAATATGAATCCTTCAGACACTGGAACCGACCCAATTTGGTTTCATCAAGGGCAGATCATGTCTACTCAGCCTGATGGAATTCATTGAGAAGGTTACCAAAGCAATAGACAAAATGTTACATACTGCCTACCTTGACCTGACCAAGACATATGACACAATACCCTATTCTAGCATTGCAGACAAACTCAGGTATAAACCCTTATGTCACCCACTGATTATCCAGCAAGGTCACAGATAGCACCAAAGAAGTAAGGATAGGTGAGTGCACCTCCACAATGAGGCCAGTCACTAGCAGAGTCCATCAGGGGTCTGTGCTGGGTCCTCTCCTTTTTGGCATCTACTTCCCTGAAGTCATTATCAACCCCAAAGGCCTCAGGCTAACCAAGTTTGCAGATGACTGCAAACTATTTGCAGACATAGAATCCCCCCAAGTCTGTCAGCTTCCAAGAAAGACTGACAAAAAATGACTGCTGCCAGAACCACAGTCTAAAACTCGGTGCCAAGAAATGCATAATATTATCCTTTGGGGAATCTGTTGCCTCTGGGCACTACCACATTGATAACACACTCCAAGAGTAAATCCGGTAGTCAGGGATTTGTGGATACACATAGATAGTAACCTGGTCTTTAACCATCGTGTATCTATGGAAGTAAGGAAATCATTCTATGTTGTGCAGTTTATAGGCAAGGATATGGCATCTAGGTTTAAAAAAATCATTGTTCCGTGGTACTTGTCCCTCATTAGACCAGTCATGGAGTACAACACCCCCTTCATTTTGTACTTGATCAGGTACATGCAACAACTAGAATGTCCACAGAGGTTCTTTACAAAAAGAATACAGACTGCGAAGAATATGTCCCACATGAATCACCTCGGAACCCTATCCCTGTATTCTGTCTCCTACAGATTGTTGAGGGGCAGTCAGTGCCCGACCTACAAGGTATCATCAGATCCTACTCTGATGGACCTTCTGCTTATACACAAAACAAACGGCATCAAAATTACTCAATCTAGGGATCTAAACCTTGCTTGCAACATAATCGGGACATGTTGGAGGGACAGGTATGCATCTCAGAAATTACCCCTTCCCTGGAACAGACTTCTCATCCATGTGAAACCGAGTTCTTCCCTAATCCAGTTTAAGTGAATCTTGGACCAGTGGATTGAGAATTGGTAATTCACCTCTAGTCTGGCACCTACATCTCTAATGGACAAAGGCAGCCTGTGAATGTGTGATCACCCAAGCCTTATCTTGCATTTACCCCCCAAATACCTTACAGTAACCAAAATGTATCAGATACATTTGGGATACATGGCTAGGCTTAAAAGGCCCCTGTGATTATTAGCGTAGTATACACCTACACACCTATGAGTTGACGAAACCCTGAATCTGCTATGGATGTTTATTCATTATGGATTCTGAGTAATATGGCTGAGTGAAAGTTTTATGCAGTAATATACAAACCACAGTGATAGTGATTCTGTATTCAAGCTACGCAGGAACATTCCAACATTCCTGTACCACTGTAAAGGAAAAAATAAAAATGTAAAGGTTTTTACATGGGGACTTTTAAAGTTACTACTTGTCCGACTATGAGCGGGACAGTCACTGTGTAGTAACTTTTGTCTGCCCACATTAACTGTGAGTAGTAAAGGAAATGTCCTGGTTTGCTGGTGTTACTGTAAATGTTAACATCAGCAAGCCAGAAGTCCTTTCCCACTCAATTAACGGGGACAAAATTTAAGTTTCATGCCTGTGCAGATAATGCTGCTAAATTGCGTTTGCTGAAATTGAATAACAGCTTACTTTCAGATTTTTTTTTCTTTTTCCTCACTGTACGAATGTCATTCTATGACATTTCCCATGCTATTAGTGTGCTACCTGTTCTCCATTAAGACCAGTTCCCACATGCACATCAGTGATTGTCTGGTCCTCATTGGTGGTGGTGGTGGTTTGGGGGTGCAGCAGAGCACCAAAATCATTACATTAGCCACTAATGCTGGGGTATGGAAACATGGTCAGTGGCAATGTGGCAATAGTGTACAGTTGAACTGGTACTAAATGCTGTAATAAAGTTTTAGTTGTTACCATAGCTCTCCACTTCTTTACTCAAGAATCAAGGACAAAAAAGTCAAAAAAATAAATGGGGACAAAGACTGAAAATCATGGACAATTTTTAAATCAAATTCACATAAGAAGTTAATAGAACAACAGATTTTGCATCAACATGCATTTTCTGAAAAATAAAAATGAAACTCTTATGATTGGATCTACTGGCTGGCCGTAATTATAAGTAATCACTGATTTATCAGAAAAATGAAATATTTTAAAAAGGGCATGCTAAACATTTATGACAAACTCAGGGACTGTTGAGAGGTGGTGCTGTTGCTGTTATGTTAAAGGAAAACCACTGTCAGTTTAGCAGTGCTGCTGATTATGAAAAGAATAAGGAAAGGATAGGAAGGAGACCGAGGAGTTAGATTTAACCTCACTGTAACTTTTTTGTATGCATGTATTTATCTATTGTATACTGTCAAGACCAGGATCATATGCTTTAAGACAGCAACGTCAGTCTACAGGGGTGGTGCATCTTGGCAGTGACTTGTGGTTAGCAACAGAGAGAGAGAATGAGAAAGAGAGAATAAGATACCGAGTGGGAAACAGAGATAGTGAGAGAGAGGTATGCGCGTCTGACAGAGAGAGCGAGAGTAAGAACTAGAGTACGACAGAGAGAGAGAGAATATGAGAGAAAGTAGGAGCGAGAGAGCTAAGAACTAGAGGGAAAGAAGAGTAAGAGACAGGTGTGTGAACGAGTTTGGGAACAGAGATACTAAGAGTGGGAGACAGAGAGAGCAGAAAAGTAAGAGCAACAGGTTTTGCATCAACATGCATCTTCCAAACAAGTGTGAAATTGTAATTTCTGGCATCACTGACTGACTAATCCCCAATGATTTATTTACTAAAAGCAACAGCAGCATATTTTGCATTAAAGTACATTGTCTAAAGAACAATAAGCACAACAATGTTAATGTCTGACATTAATGACTGGCTGTAATCCTCAGTGACGTATTAAAAAATTGTTGAGGGGCACAGCAAAAATATCAGACAAAATTAGAGATGCGCTGCAAAATCTGGAAAGTTGAAAGTTATGATGAGAACAGAATAGCAAGACACTGGCAATGTATTCTCATGGTAATCTGTAGAGAATTATGACCAGGTGTCTCATTGCAAACAGTTTGTGTTCTCAGAGTACAGATGTCAATAAATCCACCTTGCAGCTGGTTCAAAGCTCACACGTGATGAACCTTGACATCCATTTCAGGAACACATAAATTGCTTATGATCAGATGGTAACTTAATAGGCTTGCATGTCATTTGTGTTTTTTTCTGTACATTTTTGATATTCTTTGTTTACTGGTTGCTGTTCATTAAGGATTTTTATCTTTATGGAAGACTTGCATTTGTCAGGACTATTCTGCTTTCTGGTACCAGGTATGCTGTCACCTCTTTTTTTGTTATGGTACTGATATACATTGCAGATGGCACAACTCTGTACTAACTTGTTCTGTTTGAGGAGGCATTCCTGGCCACTACATGGTATCTCCTGTTTTTTTTTTTTTGCACTTTACTGTACCTAGCTAAGAGTCATGTATTGTCTCAAGTGTTTGTTATCTCAGTTTATTGGACCTTGAATATTAAACAATGAGCACATTTTATTTCTTTCTCAAAAGAATTTATTTCCTTAATCATGATTTTTGGTCATGCCATCACTGGATCAAAAGACTGGAAAAATGCTCCAAAATGTACTTCTGATCGTCTCAAATCCTGTAACTACTGTGGGTCTAACAGCTTCCAGATCTGCTACTTAATTCAGTTATTTCTTTAATAGTTGTTACAGTAAGTCTTAGTCAAACCCCCTGTGATGTAATGTACTTGACCTCACACCTCCGGCATACCATTTCATATTGGATCTGCATAGTAGGACACCAGCACTATCTGATGTCATTAGCTTTTTGGAACTTGTACCTGTACTTCTGACCTGCTTTGGTAATCTTGGTAGTTGTATTGGCTATCAACAGAAGTATCCCAGGTGATGGCAGAATAGATATATAGGAAAATAATGTGATAATAAGGTATACAGGACATTTCACACACTGCATGAGTGTTTCCTATCCCTCCCCAATTCCCATGGGTATATTCAGTTTAGACAAAAGTATATTTAAGGCAGGATGACATCCTCCTGTCTTAAGAATTCTTGTAATCCATTTTGTCTGGGTAGCGCTTCTGTCCACAACATTGCTTTTGTGCTAATAGGGTTGGAATGTGGAAAAGAACCAAAATATGATGTTATGATGAAACTGTCAATGTCATTTATTTGGAAGGGTGATGGGTAAGGTGACTCATTGAGCAGATGGTTTGGATTTTGGCATAGAACAGTGTTTTTTGAAACTGGCGTAACTTTTATTTATTTAGGTTTTTCAGGTTTGCTGATGAGGTTATCCCACTGACCCACAGATTGCTTTATAGGGTGTCCCTTTGATGTCTACATTAAAGAAGAAAAAAAAAACGGAATTGTAAACATCGCAAAGATTTAATAAAGGAATGAATTACAATACAGTAGGTCCAAATATCATACAAATAACAAGTGTGTCTGTCAGTACATAGAGCACATATGAAAGACTTTAAAGTAGGTGTACTGTGTTTTAGTATATGTTAAACTTCTGCATGTGCAAAGCAATATAATATCTATAAATTATGTGCAGTATATGATTGTTAGAAACTACATTTATGCAGCCAACATTTTTCAACAATTGAATGGCTGTGTCAAGTTATAAAAGGAGCATAGTTGACCATTGCATTAAATTGTTGTCAGATGTCAACTCCATTAACTTACAGGGATAAAGCCTTGAGTATGAAGCAGACAACCCCAGTCTGATTAGCAGCTCAAGCATTTGTTGATGCTGGTGTGGGGGAGAAGAGAAAGGACAAGGCTAAGCCTGCTCAAATTCTTTTAAGGGGAAGGGGCAGGCTGTCCATGGTTGAAGTCCCAGTGATGACTGATCTCACATGGGGGAGGGGGTGGAGCTTCCAAGAAGGCTGAGCCATTCATTAAATGTGAAGGAGTGGTTGTACATTGTAAAAGTTCATTGTGTGCCACCCCCTTGGGACTGACCAAACATATGCTCAGACCAAAAAAAAAAAACCTGACTTCTCAGAGATGCAGTATTGTGTTAATAAAGAACTGTCCTTTTCCTGATTTATGTATGAGTACCATCAAAGCAGTAAAAGTGTAATGTGTGGTATCTGATCACATCCTGATGTAAAGACTTATTTTAATGAGAGTTTACAGTATTTTGTACAGACTCAATAGAAAACTGATCCCTTTGCCTTCAGCTAAAGAAGATATTTTTTTCTTGCATGTTTAAGGCTTTGAAAACTTGGATCGAAGAAACTGAAGTTCTCCATTTCTTGAAGCCAGACATATTAATAGGGCGTGGAAAGCGAGATCAGAAAACAGGTATTTGTCAGTCATTATTCATGTAGCTGCTTATCACCTACACTGAATCAAGATAATTATCATTGTTTGTGATTCACTCCCATTGGACTCTTCCATTTTACTCCTGTCCCTCTCCTTGTATTGCAGTTGCATTCTGATACAAGTTGTCTGCATTTCTAAGGCCTGTTTCACAGCTTGGGAAGGATGGCAAGTAGTTGCTTAGAACCAGGCTCAAAGACTGGATATTTTATGCCAGCTCTGTCACATATAGGGATAAAACAAGGACTATGTTACTGGTGACTTTAATTTGGCTGGCAGCTTGGGTGCCTGTTTGAGCTAGTCTGGTAAGATGGGCATGAGCAGCCTTTGCTGGGTTACCCATCCTTGGGGTAGGGAGTCGTCTGAGGCTCACCCCATGGGTGATACATTACAGGGGCACTGGGTGTCCACCACGTGGAGTTCCATGGCAGCCAAGCTCATGCTGCTGTAGTGCATTCATGCTAAGTAGCCAAGGAGGGGGAGAACTATTACGCTGAAGAATGCTTCCCTTTGGGCAGTAGCATCTGTGGGTCACTTAAACACTGCCAACCCCCCCTCCACCCACCCAGAGCAGCAAGCTAGCACACTTTCTAGGGAGCAGAACTGCAGAACAGTAGTGTAGCTTCCTCCTTTGGCTCACTTTTCTGGCTGCTACATCTGGCATATTATACTCACTGACTTATAGTGCTGGTCTCTGGCATGCCATATTAGTTCTTCAGTCTTTGTTTTATTGTCATATAAACTGATGGTATGAAAAGTTTGTAAATGACTGCAGCTTTTACTAAGCTAAAAGTCTCCAGTAAGGACTGGCAAAGGCATCAGGTCTACAAATATTTAAACTCTATGAAAACTAGTCAGTTCCATAGCATAGAAGGGTAGAGCCCTTTGACCTAAGTAACCAGGGTTTAGTTAGCAGTCCTCATAGTGGAGGTATCTGACTTTGGGGAAGGGGAGTAATGACCGGAGTGTGTCCACACAACTCTCCCATGAGGGATGGGAGGGAGGCGTGCTGATGAAGTGCACTACTGCTGCTGGGTTACCAGTGGTGACACTGTAGATCAAGGAAATCAGTAAGCACCACCCAGGCATATGGGCTGGATTCAGAATAGAGTGAGAGAGAGAGAGTGTGAAAGAGAGAGGATGCATCATCATTGGCGGGGAGCGCAATTTTGGACTGTAATATATCATATAAAATCATTTTAGTTGTACGGAAACATTATGTTGAGACATTTTTATTTTAAATAAGGACATCCGCTACTGACTGGCATTTTTGTGGGAGTAGACTCCCTTATCCTAACTTTATGGGTCCTGCCTGTGAGCCAGCTGGCTATCCAGCATGTGACATATTGCAGGTATCATGTAACATGATGTTGTTTTCACGCAGTTCTGCCACAAAGTATACTGTCACTCTCACGGTGCATAATTGCAATATTTGAAAGAATTGTGTAAAGACTACTACAGTTTAGAAGATGGGGCTTTACAGACAACATGATGGCAGTTACAATTTGGAACACAAAAAAATGTATAATTACAGGTGAACATTTTATAATTAGACTAGAAAGAGTTTTTATTTGATAGGTCCATATTTTCAACATTGTCACCTGTTTGTGCCATTCTGTATAGAAAAGTACTTTTAAAGTCAGTATGTTAAAATATCATTTAAGACCGAATTGCGCATTGCAAACTCTATAGTTCAGGATACTGGTGGTTTGGGGTGGCCAGTGCCATGTTGAATGGTCAAGATCACTTCTTGATACACCCATGAAGCAACATCCTACCTGCATTCCCAACAAAAATGCATAATAAGATCCATATCTGTTCAAAGTCAGCTCCCAAGAAAGTGAACCCCGTGTCTCCAGTCCAGTGAAGACAGTCCCCAAAACTGTAAGCAAAGAGAAGTAAAAGGTGCCCTCTGGGACTGTTGGATGGGGTGAATCATTCCAGTTATGTGAGGGGACATTGAAGGATTTGATTCCCTTAACATTAAAAAGGAACAATTAAAACTAAATTATTTAATTATACAAAAAGAATAAGGCAATTTTCTGTATTTCAGGGAAGAAACATAGGTGGCTTTTGTACTAACTAATGTACTGCAGTTGTAGCATTCAAGGTACTTATTGTGACTGTCTTTTAAGGATTTAGCATTGCCCATATCTTTATGTTGTGAGACTATAGGAAAGTAGCAAAGCACACAATATTTGTGAGGAGTATTTTTAATTGTGAACAGAGTAATGTTTGTGCTGTTCAAGACAGCACCCCCAAGTGGAAAATGAAGTAGCACAACAGAACAGACATTGCTTAATTAAGCAGCCACGAACAGGAAAGTAGATATATCTTAAGTAAATGGAGTCATTGGGTAGTGCAAATTAAAAATGAAATGCCACTAGATGGTGCTCATTATACAGCTGTCAAAGTGCTGTGCACTTGCAAAACTCTGTTTTTTTGCAGTATTAAAATACATTTGAAAGGAACTGCTTCATTATATTGTTTTTGTGTTAACAGTCCAGGTAAAATCTTGGAGATTTTAGGATGGCACAAGTCATCAGTCAGAATTAAAATTTCTGGTCACAGGTTTTTCTGAGCCTTGCTAAGTGGTGTGACATCAGATATTGGTCAAAGGTTGTGTGCCACCCCTTGGGGTAAACATTTATGAAGAAGTAGCTTCCTGTTCTCGTCTACTGTAGATCATTTACTGATAGGCACCCTGAGGCAATAGTGTTCCATTGTCATTTGTTCAGACACTAGGAATTTTCACTGCTGTTGAGGTAGAATAAAACATTTGATCATGCATTGCAGTGATAGTGAACTGTATGCTGTACAAAGCAATGTGTCATTCTCTGTTAATGACCGTCTCATAGCCTATGGTTAGAGATTTGGATAGTCCAAGCTGACCTCCGAATAAATGTACTGGCTTGTTAATAAAAGACTATAGAGTAGGACTGTCTGACACACTAATTGTGGTGCAGAATATCAAATAACCACCTTGCGTGATAGCAATAAGTGAGACAAGCTCCTGTCAGTGCAGGGTTATACAAGGAGGCTGTATCAGTCCACATCCCTGCATACTAGGGTGAAGGGGCCCGCTCTGCCTTCTGCAGGTGGGGAGTACTGCCAAAGAAAGTTGGCTTGTGCCAGTGGATGATTTCAATAGAGAGCCCATACTTTATGGAATGCTGCCCAAATGACATCTTTGTAGCTTGTTATGGTGAGTTCATCACACAACTGGAAGTCCACAGGAGAACCAGTAATAGCCTACAGCTGGTTTATGGCAACATGCTGTCTGCCTGTTGTGTCTGGGACAAACAGTTGACATATTTCGTTGCACTTACATATTTATTGGATGTTTTGATTCTGGTATTCTACAGCATAGACACATGTGGTTGTATTGGTGATGACAAATCATTTTCATTTACAGTAAATTCAGCTAGACATACTGTGCAGTTTAGAGAAATTCTGACTGGAAAGGCCATTCACTCTGTTAATAAACAGTACTTAATGGTTAAGTTGTTGCTGCTGTTTGACTCTGCCTTTGTTAACTTGCACTTTTTCTGTTGTGTTTTTCTCAGTAGGTTATAATAAGTTATTTTTTTTCACAATTGACTTTCTTTTTTATTAGGAATGACATTGCCATCCCAGGAAAGTGTTCTCAAGACGTTTAAAGAGAAAGATGACATCAATATTCTCATAGCAACATCTGTCGCAGATGAAGGCATTGATATTGCTTCATGTAACCTTGTTCTTCTATATGAATACGTGGGAAATGTCATCAAAATGATTCAAGTTCGAGGTGAGACAGTTTTACTATATTTGATTTTACAGTGACAGCTGTCTGTTCAAGTGTAATTATCTGAACATTGAACTTGGATTTACAATGCTTTTTATCTGATTTTATAACAGAAAATGGAGGCTGATAAGAACAAGCAATTTTAATGTTTACCAGTATCTGGTCCAATAATTTATTGATCTAAGAGAGATCCAAGGAATATGTTAGTTGCGGTATATGATGGAAAATAGTAATTTAAAAATTCTGAGCGATTTAACACTGAATCTAAAATACCAAGCCTCTTTAGTTAAAATATTAGAGTATCTGTGTGTGTGTGTGTGCGTGTGTGTGTATTATGTGAAAAATGTGTTGTATTATTAGTTTCTATGGAAAAGGCCCCCACAACCCTGCAATCTGCTTTGTATGAACCCTGAGGTTGCAGTACCTTGGAGACAGAAATAATACTTGGTCTTACAGTCGCATAATTAATATATGTAATCTAATGGGATGTGGGTGCTCTGGGGGTGCAGCCTTCCTGAGAAAATTATTTTTAGTAATCTTTTATTGTTTTTAAAGTTGCATTATACGATTTATGTAATCTTTGTAAGTAATTAAGTCTGATGCTCCCTAGTATTGTTCTTTATATTTTTGAAGCTTAAAGTTATTACATTTTACATTGCATGGACTGCTGTAGGATTATTTATTTAACATTTGTTGACCGGTACAGTCCGAATGGACAACAAGAGTCCGTTTTCGATTATAGAATCTTAAGGTTTTAATAACAAATGCCCCTCAGTTCACGAGTAGTACTTTTTCCATAGTAGTACAGACATATCTGGTAATTGCATTTTGAGAAAATTAAATATCTTCCTTCTCACATGAACAGCTGTGGTACAGGTGGTGTATTTTTTATTGAATTTTATCCCTATAAAATAAAATCTGTGTATATAGTATGTCTTTTCATTTGTAAGTTAAAGAATGTATTTTGCTAATTAGACATATATGACAGTACATAATAGACATTTTGTGCACTTGACTTTAATAAAGCTGATATTTGTTTTTCATTGTTATACTGCTGATATTACATTCCTGATCTGTCTTTCATGTGTCCACCTTTTCCTCATGGATAGCCCATTATGTTGATTTTGCAGGTGGTTTAATGCCGTGTTTCATCACTGTGGTTGAGTGGCAAGGGTTGACTCTTAGAATTCTTGAAACTAATACCTTCTCCATAATTCACCAGCCAGAATATCTTCCAAAATTCAATCACTCTTTTGATTGCCACCTCTTCCACAGAGAAGCTGACTTTATTTTGATATATTAGGGTTAAAAGCACACAGGATAAAACTGAGTATAGACTAGATACTTGTCATGGCAACAAACAGGGGAAATCAGAAGAAGCTGAAAATTGATCTAGAAGAGAAAGTAGTAAAACAGGTTAATAACTTCAAGTATCAGGGATAGGTGGTTGAGGAGAAGGGAAGTCTGAATGGTGAAGAAGAGGGCTAGAAAAATAAAGACATCCAACAAAGAGATGGATGGATTTTGAGAGAGAGAAAAGGCCTGCAACAGTCAAAGAGGGTAAGAGAGAGCCATTGAGTCAAAATAAGTGATGGCAGTTGATACAACATCCTGACCCCATGTAGAAAATGAGAAAATAGGAGTTGATGATGAGGAAGAGGAGGAGAGTTGCTTGTCCAACTTAGTTTCTTACATAGTAGATAAAATGCAGATCTTTCTTAGCAGTATGCTCAATCTGCCTACTCCCTTTCTTCAGCTTATTAACTGCAGGTTCAGTCTGTCTACCCCCCTCCCCCATTTAATAACCTTAGTTTGAGTCTGCCTGCCCACTCTCTTAAGCTTTTTAACAGTAGTCTGTCTGCCCACCAGTGGTGGCTAGTTGTACTCGCTACTGGCCTGCAGTCCCCATTACAAAAAAAGTAGTATTTCATTCAGAAAGCCAGTTATCATTTTTAAATTAAAAATGTCTTTTTTTCAGACTTTCTACTTTGTTCCAAGAAAATACAAGTAAAAAAATGTCTTAATTCACTTGCCGGGCTTTTTTCAAAACAGCTTTGGGTTTCCCAGATTCATTCTTGCCAATCCACACAGCGGTTGAGGATGTCAGAAACATTGTTCAAAAAGGATCTCACTGGACTCCTGCATGAAACTTGTCAGCCTTATTCCAAAGTCTTGGGTCCTGCGTCGGTTGCTGTCTCCTCTTCCATGATGTCAGGTCGTCAGGGGTATAAAACATGCAGCCGATGCCATTTTCTTTAGTCTTTCTTGCCGTGCAGTGCCCGAAGCAGAAGCATTTCGCAAGTGCCGGTCAGCCGACTACTGAAATATTCGCATTTGAGTTTCAGACCGAAGTCTTTAATAAAGCTAAGTACCCCGTTGGGGAAACCTTTTTCTTGCTTTTTACCGATGTCAGAAAAAGTTAATAATTGTATTACTTGTGGGAAGCAAATACCTCATAACGATTTTCATATATACTGTATTCCTTGCCTAGGCCCTGACCACAACATGCCTGGCTGTCGGTTTTGTGCAAGATTTAACCAACGCACTATTAAGTGTCGGTATATTTTTGCATCTAAGTATTTTTGCAACAGATTTAACTATCCAGAGATGTCGTCGGATAGCAATCCGACTACCGGGGTACATAAAAAACGCAAAGAAAAGGACAGAGAAAGGCAGTCGAGATCCAAAACCGACGAAGAAGCTTCTCCTAAGCCAGTCGCTGGTACGCCGGTACTCAATGAGGTGCTTTTGCAGCCCCTGATACCCGCTACCTTTGAGTCGCAGGCCTCTACCAACACCCATGTGAAGTCAGGCATGTTGCAATATACTCAAGGTATTGGACCGACAGATGTATCTCCCTCAGATGGGTCCGGAGCTGCTGAGCAGGCACCGGCTTCTGAGGGTGTATTCAGACCTCAACATTTTTACATCAAACCGATGAAAGCTGCAAAAGCAAAGGCAAAGACACCTTCTAAAACTAAAAAAACGATGCCTGAGCCACGTACACAGGCCTCTATGCCTAAAAAACAGATGATCAAAATGGCTGAAGACCTTATTACCTTGATCAGGGGTACCCATCCCCCTCCAGATAAGAGGCCTAGGCAAGACACTGTCTATGAATCTTCAGATCAGGTTTCTATTTCTTCTGATTCCTCTTCTGATCGGGAATTTTCTTTACCTCCCTATGAGGATTCTGATACTGAGGAGTCTATTCCATCTGCATCTCCTCCTGAGGATTATTCATTTGGAGAAACCTTGCATACTTTGAGGGAGCATTTTCACTGGGAGAGTCAAGACTTCTCAGAATCAAAAAAGAGGCTCAGGGATTTCCTCCTTCTCCCTCAGCACAAGCCTTTGGCCATTCCCCCTGTGTTAGACATTGTGGATGATGTTTTTTCAGAGACAAGCCTGACCCCTGACTCTTTACCTCTGGCTCCCAGTAAGCCTGATAGGTATTACAGGGTCCCTGACTCTCATAAATTTTTATTTAGAAACCCTGCTGCTGACCCTGAGACTATTTCACAGGGTCCTAAGGGAGTTAAGGCCTCAACAGCAAAAAACCCTACACCCTCTGACAGAGATTCCAGGGCGCTGGACAGATGGGGAAAAAAGGTTTATTCATCTGCAACCTTGGCAATCAGGGCCTTAAACTGTCAATTTCATATGCTTAAGTGCCAACAACATGTTATGGGATTGCTGAAACAGAAAATGATGTTGATTTCAGAATGTGCAGAAAATAAGGAATTGCAGGAATTATTGCATGCAGCTGAACAAGTTGGAAGGCATACTTTGCAATGTGGTTTTGATTCTTTAGAGGCACCCTGCAGGGCCGCAGTTACTGGATCTGTGATTAGGCGGCATGCCTGGTTAAAGGAAAAAAATTTGCCTGATCATGTTAAAGCTAAATTACTAGATGCACCTCTGTTTGGTATTAAGGCAGAAGAGGTTTTAAAGAAAATGGAAGACAAAGCTAAGTCTATGCAAGCTGTTAAAGATTTTTTACAAGTGCAGCCACCTAGATTCAGTAGACACTGGCCTACAAAAACTTGGTCCTTTCCTGTGTTAGACAGAACTCAATGGGGCAAATCCAGATGCCCTAAGGGTTCCAGGTACCAAGCTCAAGACATACAGGTCAAAGCAATGGGGCGCATCCACCTCCAAATCTGGAGGAGATAAAGTGCAAACCTACAGAAAGCAATCCCAATGACTTCCCTCTGCCTACAGCAAGCACTTATCTTTTGGCAGCACCCATAGGGGGAAAATGAGCTCTTTTTGCTCAAAATTGGCAATTAACCCAGGACAAGTGGGTACTGAACATCGTATGACAGGGATACAGATTCCATTTCCACACTCTGCCAATGTCAAATGGTTGGCCAGATCTGCCAAAAAAAAACAATGGGCAGAGGCACAGAAACAGGTTATGTCTCTCATGGATATGGGGGCCATTCAGAAAGTACCAGAACAGGAAAAAGGACAAGGTTTTTACTCAAGACTGTTCTAGGTACCCAGAAAGAACAAGGCCTGGTGGCCAATACTGGATTTATCGATTTTGAACACATACCTGGACATTCCAAAACTCAGAATGTTCACTTTGCAACAGCTTCTGACCATGCTGGGCAAGAATGCTTGGCTGGTGACTTTAGACTTAAAAGAGGCATACCTGCATGTCCCAATAAGAGTCATGCAGAAGATACCTCAGATTCAAGGTTGGCTTAATGCATTACCAATTCTCTGCACTGCCCTTTGGCTTATCTACCATGCCCAGAGTCTTTACAAAGTGCCTGCCACCAGTAATTGCATTTTGCAGACAAAGAAGTATTCGAATATACTCTTACTTGGACGACTGTCTCATTCAAGCAGAGAACAAGGACACTCTTCTACGACAACTGGCATTTGTGAAAAGGCTACTAGCATGCCTAGGGTACACAATAAACGAAAAGAAATCACAAGTGGTACCTTCTCAAAAGATAACATTCCTGGGTGCAAGCTTGCATATAACTGCCCAGATGGCTTACCTCATGCCAGACAAACAAAGGCAACTGACTACCTACTTCAAACTGATGGCAACAAAGACCCAGTCTTCTGCAAGACAAATTATGCAGGCTCTGGGCTTCATAGTATCCTGCATTCTACTAATTCTATATGCAAGACTGCATATGAGGAAACTTCAATGGTACCTAAAAAGTTTATGGAGTCAGCATTAACACAGTCTGGAAACAATGATTCCTCTCATCCCCTGCCTGCAGCAAGAGTTTCTATGGTGGGCAAAGGCCTGTCACCAAAACATGGGATGGCCCTTCACTCTATCTCCTGCCAGCCAAACCTTAACAACAGATGCATCAGATTATGCCTGGGGGGCCCACATGGCAGGAAGATGCATTCAGGGCATATGAGCACCAAATCAAATGCATCTACATATCAACCAGAAAGAGATGTTAGCCATTCAAAATGCCCTAGCAGCATTCAAGGACTTACTTCATCCAGGACAACTGCCTCTCCACAAAATTATCAACTAAAAAGATTCTGCACAAGGACTTATCACAGACAAGCATGGGAAGTGGATGCCCTATCTTTCAGTTGGAAAAATCTGTCAGTTTATGCCTTTCCTCCTCTGCCTCTTCTACCCAATGTCCTCCTAAAAGTCAGACAAGAGAAGCCAAAGATGATATTAATTGCTCCGGACTGGCCCCGCCAATACCAGTACCCAATCCTAAGGAACTTGTCTCAATACCCAGCTTGGACCTTGCCTCAAAGACCACAACTACTGTCCCAGCAAAACAATCAGATCCTGCACAATCAAATACAGACTCTGAACCTGGCGGCATGGCTAATCATGTAATCATACCAACGACACCTCTCAGTAAAGCTGTGATGGATGTCATTTTGGAAGCCAGAAGGCCTAGTACTAGAAAATCTTATGCTGACAAATGGAAGAGATTTTGTGCTTGGAATCAAGCACAAGGAACTGATACAGCAGAACCACGTATTCCTTAGATATTACAATACTTAACTGATATGCTTGACAAAGGCCTATCTTTCTCATCAATCTTTTCTCATCCCTTACTAAAGCAGTATATTAAGAGGAGCCGAAAACCTAAGGCATCCTAGAAGATAACCATTACCTGCATGGGACCTCAATTATGTGTTGGAAAAACTCACCCTGTCTCCATTTGAACCAACCACTACCGCTAATATAAAGTTCTTATCATGAAAGACAGCCCTGCTACTAGCAATTACTTCAGCAAGAGGGGTTTTAGAGCTGCAGGCCCTCATGGCTGTAGAGCCTTTTATCATATTTTACCCAGACAGGGTGTCTCTGAGGACAAATCCTACTTTTATGCCTAAGGTGGTTTCCAGTGTGGCTCTTAACCAAACAATACATCTGCAAACTTTTTATCCAAATCCACAGAACAAAGGGGAGAGAATTCTACATTCCTTGGAAGTACACAGACAGCTAAGGTTCTACTTGAGCAGGACAAAAGCTCTAAGAAATTCTGAGCAATTACTAGTGTCATATGCTGCAGGATCAGAAGGAAAGGCTATCTCAAAGCAGACATTTTCAAAGTGGATAAGCCACTGCATCCATTTCTGCTACTCACACCATGGTAAACCTGTGCCCAAGGGCATTAGGTCTCATTCCACCAAAGCTGCAGCTACTTCAGCAGCCTTTCTAAGGGGAGTACCAACCAAAGACATTCTAGAGGCTGCTACTTGGAGTTCTGTCCACACCTTTACAAAGCATTACGATTTGCCTCTCTACTCTAAGTCCAGGGCAGGCTTTGCCACTGCAGTGCTGCAGGGCCTTATAGCCTCACCTAATGCTGTTTAGCTCCAGCCTCTCAACCATAGCTTTGGGATTCTACCCAAATGTAATGACTGCAACAGTGAAACACGAAGAACATAGTACAGTTGTGTACACTTACCATAAATGTAGATGTTCGAGTGTATTCACTGTTGCAGTCTAGGTTACCCTCCCGCTATCCCCCTGTCATTCTACAGTTTAGCTTTCCTTTTCTGTCTTCTACAACCTATGTGGTGTATTTGCTTGTAGATGAAGGTAAAGTTTATATTGATGCATGTATATGTATATATATATATATATATATA